>NW_019154101.1:44568329-44862060 GCF_002288905.1 Enhydra lutris kenyoni
GTCTCTCATGGTTCATCTCCCCCTCCAATTTCCCTCAACTCCCTCCTTCTCTCCATCTCCCCATGTCCTCCGTGTTATTTCTTATGCTCCACAAATAAGTGAAACCATATGATAATTGACTCTCTCTGCTTGATTTATTTCACTCAGCATAATCTCTTCCAGTCCCGTCCATGTTGATACAAAAGTTGGGTATTCATCCTTTCTGATGGAGGCATAATACTCCATAGTGTATATGGACCACATCTTCCTTATCCATTTTATTTAAGTTTTAAGTTCATTTAAGTTCTAAGTTCAACTATTGAACCTTTTATTTCTTCTGAAATATTTTTAGTTTCTATGAGTTCTTACTCTCTTGATTGTTCCTTTATACAGATTCCAGTTCTTGTTTTTTATCAATAAGATATAAAATGTTTATATTTTCTTTGTTCCCTACTTTGCCCCTGATTTCCCCATTTCAGTGGATCACCATTTTTCATTTTCAAGGCTTTTTGGTGCCTAGAGTGAGTCTGGAAAGATGGGTAAGATGTAAGAAGGCCACCTGACAAAGAAGGTGTCGAGGTGTCCTGAGTGGTATGCAGGCTGCTTGGGAAGAGGCCAGGAGGCAGGAGGAAGGCTGGAGAGCCCTGAAACTGCCACAGGTTTGGTTTGGGAGGGAGTGGAACTTAGCAGTAAAGGATCTGAACTGATGGAGAAGGGCCAGGCCATGAAGCTTCTCGTGTGTTTTGTTAAATACTCGAGTGTCTTAAAATATACCATGTAAAAATGCAGGCATAATTTTGTATGTAGAAGCCTGTACTCTTTTTCCTAGGGAGGTGCTTATAGTTTTTATATGATTTTGAAAGGATATTATGGTCCTTAAAAGTAACAACATCTGGGATATCATTTGGTCTGGTTGGTACACACTGCTCACATTAATCCTTACTTCTCATCCAAATTCTACCCAATTTTCAAAAGATGGCTCAAATCTCACTTTACTCTTAAATTCTTTCTTATCAAACTGATCCTGAAGTGGGCTCCTCTTCTAAAATTCTGTAGCGATTATTGTCTACATTATTCACTTTTCGGCTTGCCACATGCTGCCTTATTTCAGCTTACCCAGCTTGGATAGTTAACTTTTTGAGTATTTTCATCACAGAGATTAATAGCTTAAGTTAGGATCCCCAACTTTTATTTACCAGAAGTGACCCGAGACAAGTTAACTTACCCCAAGTTTCACATCTAAAGATGGAGATAATAAATAGGAGTTTGTCCTAGGGTTCTTAGAGATTTTCCATGAGCAAGTGCAAATGAAGTACTTAGCCTAATATTCAGTATCATATAAGTGGCTCATAAATGTTTCTTGTTGTGACTTGTCACCGTGAGGAAGGGCCGAATCTTATCTTTTCCATTATTGCTAATACAATGCCGAGCTCATATTGAACGCAAAATAAGGTATTTTTTCAATTGAAAATAAGACAATGAAAGTAAACAACAAGTTACAGTTCATTTGCGCCCATACCTTTAAATACCATCTTCTCACTTTTGGTCAAATTTGTGTGCGTAGAACCTTCCTTAGCAGCAGCTCTTATTGGCACTCTCGTAGCATTCCTGAAGCACTTCTGTGTACCAGGTAGCTGGTATCATCTTGGGATGTCACTAACTATCCAACCACACTCACAGCTTCCCACTGACTGATGAGCTGAGTAGGCATCCTCGATGTTTTTTCTTTCCATGTTAATTATAGAACATTCAAACGTTAACTATTTGAGTGTCGTGGTTTCACCTACCCTTTGCACTAGTCCCTTCTGGTAGAGCTGGGTTGGCTTGCATCTCTCATCTTGCCATTGATTTTTGTAGGATTTTGTAGTTGACACATGTCTCTTAGACTGCCATTTTCCTCAGCTCACCAGTGATGTGGCCTTCAGGAAGCATAGCAGTAAATCTGAAAATACAGTTCATGGAATCAAACGTCTTGTTTCACCAGTGTGTACCTTTTAGTTGTATTTTAAAGCTAATTCATGCCATAATTATATCAACCAGTAGAACATATTAACTTTTAACTTAATTCTGTTTAGGTAGCAACATTTGTTATCGATTTCTCTGCTGTGAGTTAGGACATCATTTTAGTACTGACATCGGCTTTTGCTCCTGTGCTGACTTTTCCAAAGATCCTTGTGTTCTGCTGCTTTTGTTTTTGTCATAAGTGTTCATCAGTTTCTTGCAGTTTGCCTCAAGGATTTTTAAGGGTACTCGCAGTGTGTTTTGTTTTAGGATAGTCCTGGGGAAATAAAAGTGGAATTGAAGGTTAAAGCTCCATGCTCCATTTCATCTTTGTGCAGTGCTGTATTTAAACTAAAAAAAAAAAAAAAGAAAGAAAGAAAGAAAAAAAGGGCTAGTAATCCTGTAGTTGTACTTTAGTTTAATGACCATTTACTGAAACAAGTTGTATCATAAACTCAGATCTTAATAGTTATTTTGGTCTCTGTATCAGTGTATAAATCAAACATTCTTTGGATTTTCAGAACAGTGTTTGACTTTCAGTGCATATACAGAGGAAGGAAGAATAGGCAGAGCTGAACCCAGTTCAGCTTACTTTTAAGGTATACTCGACATTCCAAAATCTCCTCCTGAGATCATCAATAGCGGTCTACCTTCATATTATACTTTATAGTTTGTAAAGCACTTTCACCCAGAGTTTATTATTGGTTCTGACAACAACAACTCTGTGTCATAGTTGTTATTGCTACCTTGAGTTTATAGATGAAAAAATTGAGGGCAGGCAGGTTAAAGGACTCACTGAAAGTACTTAATTAACCAGCCATTGGAAGACCAGGGTCACAAACCCATGTGCATGTCTGCAAATTCTTCCCTCATTCTACTGTATTTCATTTCCATCTTAACCAAAAAAATTTCCATATACTTTTGTCCCAAATGCAACAGAAATGACTTGACTTCCATTTATGGGTTAAAAAATATTACAGATCAAAGGCCTTACCAATATGTCTCATGATTTTATGAGACTATTTATAGTTTGCTTGGGTAAGTTACTGCATTTTATTTTGTGCAGAGATTTATGTTTTCGGAAAGCATAAAAGGAAAAGAAAGTACTGCTGTGTATGACATTATAGGATCACCTGTTCCTTGTTTTCTTTATTGGCTATAAATAACAAATCTCTTGAAAACTTTATAATTGCATATAGAATCTAGTTTCTAATTGAATATAAACTATGGTTTTACTTGTGTCTATATAAAAATAAAAATGTTTTCCTCTCTGCTTTAACAATATTGTGAAATACATTTTAAATTTTCTGGAAGCTTTATAAATGGGATTTTGAAGCTATCATTTTTAGTTCAATTTTTCCATTGAGTTCAGAATCTGCTTAGAGTAACCCCCTCCCCTCTCTGCCCATAGTTATCAATAGTTATAAGAGTTGGGAAAACTTAAATCATAGCTATCAGATGTGAGACTGGAAAAATCAAACATTTCTGAGAACATGAAATTGCCTCTTATTTATAGATGTAATGGTTTTAAAGCAGAACATTTTGAGCATACAAAGATTAACCATTAACCCACTTACTTGTTTTTTCCATGGTACTTTTCCAGGGCTAGGTCTCTAAAATGAAACATGGGACTCCTCTCATGTGCTGGGTACTGTCATAGACGCTGTATATAGTCTGGTAGATGAATAAGATGAGTCCCTACCAATGGGAACTAACAATCTAGATGGCCATTGAATACATGAGCAGGTAATGTAAACTGACATAACAGGTACAAAAATAGAAATGAACAAGGTACAATGGGAGAGAATAAAAGAGATCTAATGTAGATTGGTGAGAGTTGGAAGTTTTCATGGAGGAAGTAGCTTTAAAATAGAAGGAGTGGGAGTTTAGAGTAAGGACTTTCAAGACAGTGGCCATTGTGTATTGCTGAGACAGGATGTATCTGAGCAATTTCTTGGAGGAAGGCAATGTGCTCAGGTTGAGAGAGTGAAGGACAGAGAACTGCATAATGCATAAAGAAATAGAGTGCAGTGGATCTGTAGGTTGCCTGCTGTATTAATTTCAGAGGGCTGCTGAAACAAAGTACCACAAACTTGATTGCTTTTAAAACGACAGAAATTTATGCCCTCACTGTTCTAGTGGCTACCTCCACAGTAAAGGTGTTGACTTGGCCACACTCCTCCAGAGATGCTAGGGGAGAAGGGGTTCCTTGTCTCCTACAGTTTCTGGTGGCTGCATCTGTTTCTTCCTCCCACTCCCTTTCCCACTGTGTGTCTAATCTCCCTCTGGCTCTGTCTTCTAAGGATATAGATGAGGGCACTTAGAGACTATGTAAACAACCCAGGACTAGGTCTTCATTTCAAGATCCTTATCCTAAGGACCTCTGCAAAGACCCTTTTTCTAAGAAAGATGGTGACATTCATAGGTTCCCCAGGACTTGATGTGGATGTCTTCTGGGGACCATTTTTCAGCCTACCACATTTACACAGCATTCATTTTTTCACTCTTACCCTTTGATTTTATTAAAATATCTATCCCTTTTGGAAAATAAAATAAAATAAAATAAAATGCCTATCACTTTCTCCACACAGGTCATGCATCTACCCCCATAACCCCTGGGTCTAAGGATAATTAGAATCTTATCACCCATGCCAGGAATAGCCTCCTAGGCATTTCAGACCAATGGCACCAGGAGAGGCTTCCTCTGGGCTTCTGGAAAAGTTTTTCCTCATTTTCTGGGAGATTCCCAAAGGCAATTCTCCATCTTTTCCTCTGGCTACGGTCTTGTAAAGGTGTAAAGCTAGAACTTGCTGCCATCTGAAGGACAAATATAAAGGAGAATAAAGCCTAGAGAATCACAGTAAATGTGAGCCAGTCAGTAAATCTGAGGTTAAGTCAACCCAGCAGCCCACTCAGTCTCTGCATTTTCAATCAGAGGAGTCAGTGCATTTTGCGTACACACACACACACACACACACACACACACACACACGTATGTATATATATGAATATTTACACACATGTAAATATTCTCAAGAAGATAAGAGCATATTTTGCAACTGTGACAAAATAAAATGGTGCTTTAAAATAAAACATTTGGGGCACCTGGGTAGCTCAGTGGGTTCAGGTCATGATCTCAGGGTCCTGGGATCAATCCCTGCATGGGGCTCTCTGCTCAGCAGGGAGCCTGCTTCCCCCCTTCTCTCTCTGCCTGCTTCTGCCCACTTGTGATCTCTGTCTATCAAATAAATAAATAAAATCTTTAAAATAAATAAAATAAAATAAAATAAAATAAAACATTTGGGGAATAAAAAATACTATTCTAAAATTTCAGATATGATAATGAAAACATAAATGAAGGTTTGGAAGCTTAGGCAGGAAAATCTTCCAGAAAGTAGAGAAAACAGAAAATATGAGAGCAAAGAAAGAAAACTAGATGGCCAATTTGGGGAACCCAACGTATTGAATAATATACAAGTTACCAAAAGAGAGAACCAGAGAAAATAAGAGGAAATTATTGAAAATACAACTTAAGGAATTTCCTAAAAGTGTTTTTAGATTGAAAGCCTACTAAGTACCCTGGACTTGGATGAAAGTAGACTTATATTAAGGCTATCACTGTGAAATTTCAGAACAGTGGGATAAAGAAAAGATTTTATATGCTTCCAGAGAGAAGAAGGAAAAAAAGTACAGTTCACAAGGAAAATATCAGGAATACAGGTATTTCAGATTTTTAAAAAACAAAACAGTGGAAGAATTGAAGACAATGGAACCTTCCCAAATATTTTTCACGAAATTTATTTACAACTCAGAATTTAGTACATAATTAAACTATTAATCAAGTGTAAAGTTAAGTGAAGATACTTTTAGGTGTATTAGGTCTCAATATGTACACCACCCCTGTACCCTCTTTCAGGACACTACTAGATTATATTCTCCAACCAAATGAGCTAGCAAACCAAGAAAGAGATCATGAGATACCGGGAACAGAAGAACAACACATGAGAGATGATGCTGGAAGGCAATTTCAGGATACCTGCTATTCACTAATTCTGGAGAGCAACCATTCTATATTGGAGTAGGTTAGGAGATTCTAGGATTGATGCTTAAGGGACTAAGAAGCTAATAGAATACAGAGTATGTATGGACATCTTCAGAGAGATTAAGACACCTGATGATGAGTTTGGAAGTGAATTTTTATTAAGTGCTTAAAAAAATTAAGCCAGTGTATAAAATAACAATTATTAGTTACAGAAAAAAGTGTGTGGGAAAGGAACAAATATATAGTAATCTACGTGGCTTGGCTCTGCATAGTATTTATGTAGTTATAATAATATAAACACTGAGTAATGATCTACTCAAAATTAGGGGTGGGAAGTGTATGTGTGTGTGTGAGAAAGAGAGAGAGAGTGAGCATGAAAGTAAGCAAGCAGAGGAGTACAGGGCAAAGACAGATGTCAAATCAAAATTTCCATAGTGGAAAATCAATATATTTTTTTAAAACTACATTATTTAGAATAATTCAGGTAAATATCCAAAGAAAGAATCTACTAGAAACTTCAAATAGAAATGATGTTGGAGGGGCCCCTGGGTGGCTCAGTGGGTTAAAGCCTCTGTCTTCCACTCGGGTCATGAACCCAGGGTCCTGGGATCAAGCCCCACATCTGGCTCTCTGCTCATCAGGGAGCCTGCTTTCTCCTCTCTCTCTGCCTGCCTCTCTGCCTACTTGTGATCTCCGTCTTTCTCTGTCAAATATATAAATAAAATCTTAAAAAAAAAGAAATGATGTTGGAAGGGAGTAGGGTACCACCAACTTAAGGATAAATGCCGTAAAGTTGGCAGTATGTGTCTGAAAGACTTTAATAAAAATAAAAACTGGAAAAAATATGTTCGAAGGAGAAGCCATAAGATTTAGGTATGGATTCAGTGTGAGGGATGAGGGAGAAGTAGACATTTAATAGTGTTCTAGGTTTCTGGTCATTAACAACTAACCAGGTGAATTAGAAGTGCCATTTACAGATTCAGGGAAGACTGGATGGGAGAGGGGGGAGACTGGATGGGGGACAGACTGAAAGAAAGGTGGGGGAGAGGTATACATTTCAGGTATATGGAGTTCTATGATGATTGCAAGATGATTATAAGATGGAAATGCAAAGCAAGGCAGTTGGTTTTATCAGTCTGAATCTCAAAGGAGAGAACCTGCCTGCAGATAAATTTAACCCTTATCAGCATATAGAGGTTTATTAAAAACTACACGAAAGCAAGTCTCAGGTAGGAAGACAGGAGGACCCAGGACTGAGGCCCAAAGAGCATCCACATAGGCTGAAGCAGAGCACATAAAGAATTAGAAGACTGAGAGGTAGGAGAAAAATTAGAAAGTACTGTCATGAGAGTGAAGAGGGTATTTCAAAAAGAAGGGAACTGTCAGTCTTGCTGTGTGTTACTCATGGTCTAATAAGGGGAGAACTGAAAAGTGTCCCAAGTCATAAGCTTTTCATATTGTCAGTATGTGACTGTGGTACAAGATAATTTGCTACTATTGTCGTAAATTTGCTGAAGATACTCTCGAATCTTAATGTGCCTGGTGGCCAATAGTATTGCTTAACCATGAACAGCCTGGTTTTTTGAGTTAATGCTGTGCAACAATATAGATAACCCAATAATTTAAAGTTGTATCTTCTTTTAAAATATTTTATTAATGTGTTTGTCTATAATTTTGGGTGGCTTTACTTAAGGCAGATTAGTCTTTCGATTGCTCTTTCCCTAGTGAGTATGGAAGGATGTACTTAATTTTTACCACAATTGTCTTTTTTTTTTAAAGATTTTATTTATTTGACAAAGAGAGAGAGATCACAAGTAGGCAAAGCAGCAGGCAAAGAGAGAGGGGGAAGCAGGCTCCCTGCTGAGCAGAGAGCCCTGATGTGGGGCTCAATCCCAGGACCCTGAGATCATGACCTGAGCTGAAGGCAGAGACTTAACCCACTGAGCCACCCAAGTGCCCCTACAGGGAAACCTCATTTGTGAAGTTGAACAAGTATAAGAATTTATACTGATGATGATTTTATACATTTTTCTACTGTAAATCAATATACAGGTTTTAATTATTGGTAGTTATATAAATTAGTTAAAAAAAAACTAAGAAAAATTCTTGTAGCTCATTGAGATTTCTTAAAACAACTATTTTGAATTCTTTATCAGATGACTTATTGATCTTCATTTCTTTGTGGTTGATTCCTGGAAAATTATTGTGTTCTTCTGGTGTTGTCATATTTTTGTTGACTTTTTATATGTTCCTTGAAGTCTTGCATTGCTGACTTCACAGTTGAGGAAGAAGTCACCCCCTGTAGTCCTCACTAACTAGCTGAGAGAAATGCCTTGCAAGCTCTGCTAGAGATTCTGAGGCTTTCCCAGGTTTTTCTTATAGATATACCTGCTGAATAGTTTTTGCTACCTTGTGTGACAGAATTCTTAAAGGTCATGTGTCTTCCCTCAATCCTCTAATAAAGCTATTTCTCAATACCATAAAGCCAGACCTGTTGTGGATGGTCTTCATTTTGCTTGCCCTAGAATGGTGGCCATCCTCAAGACTGCGGTGCTCTTCCAGGCCCACAGTTTGGTCTAGATTCATGAACACGCTCACCAGCCCTCTTTGAAACTCTTGCTGCTGCTGGGAGTGCCAGTGAACCCTTTGGGATCTGCATTCTAGGTGTCCCCTGTGACTCACTGGGGGCTTCCTGATGGTGTCTGTCACATATTTAGTAGAATCTGCTTCCATCTAGTACACCCACCATGCCCTAGCTGTCCTTTTCTTAACCCTTCACTGCTTCCGAGTCATAAAGTTCAGTACTCAGTATTCTGGATAGGGCAAAAGAGAAATGAGACTCCTAGACAATGTTTTGCCCTGATGGAGAAGCTGTGTATTATTCACACACTCTTACTTTTCTCCATGGAAGAAATCATGGATTGAAAAAGTTTCTCTTAGCACTGAGCTATGCTGGTTTAGGAAATGGGTGATGTGGGTAAAATGAACCATTACCGGTTTCCATGCCTCCATCTTGTATTTTTTTTTTTTTTTTTTTTTGCTTCTATCAATGTGCTGAAACTTCCCCAGTGGATCCCTGGATTTCCAGAGAGTCTTCCTTGTCCATAGGTGGTTGTCTCAATCAGTGTTCTTTCAGTAGACAGGCTGGCTGGCAGTCAGGAAGTTATGCTGCAAGACATCTCTGGCACCACACAACTTGGTTCAACACTGGCTCTCAGCACCTGCTGGGTGCTTCACATTCAGGTTATTTAATGTCATTGTGACCCAATTTCCTTATCTCTTTTACACTCCTTTATAAGGAGGATTGCTTGAAGTTGTGCTCTGGCAAATTCAAAAGGTGAGCCAAGAAATAATAAGCAAACAGTGGATCCAACCTGAGACATGGGTGGGGGATCTGGAGTGGGAGGTGTGAGTCCAGGGGTGCTCTTCTCGCTCCCTGATGTAAAGAGACAACTGTCTTTTTATTGTTCATAATTTGCCCCTTTCTGGGGTTTCCATCCCTCAGTTCTCTGTCAAAATGCTATTTTCATTCCCCCTTACTTCTATACTTTAATTCTTTAGATTTGCCCTTTAGTTCAGAAACTTTTAGAAATAGACAGCAGAAAATATGGCATTGAGATGGCTACAGGGAAGTCTTTTTTTTTTTTTAAGATTTGCTTATTTATTTTATTTACTTATTTATTTTATTTATTTATTTTAGAGAGAGAATGAGAGAGAGAGAGTGCACAAGTGGGAGGGCCTGAGAGAAAGGAAGAGAGAAAAACCCCAGCATACTCCACACTGAGCCCAATGCAGGGCTTGATCCCAGGACCCTGAGATCATGACCTGAGCCAAAACCAAGGGTTGGATGCTTAACTGACTGTACTACCCTGGCACCCCTCATACAGTGAAGGCTTAACACTTTCAAACAAACACTCTTTTACCCTAATGAAGAGATACCTGTGACTGCTTTGAGATGACATAATAGCTATTTGAAATTATTTGGGATGTCTGGGTTTCAGAATTTTAGGTAGCAGTAACCCAGTAGGGATGTTGCCTGGAACATAATAGGGATTCTTTGGAGGTTGCAAGGAATGGAGACTCCTTTAGACCAACTGAAGAGAAAGGTTATCATGAGAACCAATGCAGACGGACTTGGCAAGATGACCATATATGGGTGTTAATCCACTGATCAGCTTCTCTAGCTTCCTTGTAATTTTGGCTTACTGTTTATCTCTTATCTCTGTCATGACCTTTCAATCCCCTCACGCTAACAACTAAGTTAGAGGCCTAGCATAGTCTCTAGTATATCATAGTCTAATGAATTAAATAATTCTAATTCTAATATAGTCTTCTTGGATTCAATAAGTGAATTAATGAGTGAGTAGCTAATGTTGCTTCTGTTAAAAGTGCATGTTAAGATCATCATGCCAGAATCACCAAACATGTTCAAATAAGCCTCATATATGAAGATTAGTATTTTTACATAAAATTTACTTTTAAAATAACATAAATCCTGGTGAAGTTAATCTGATAGTAAAATGCATGTAATGAAATTGTATCATATGATAATTCTGGATTGCTTTTATAAAGCTAAACAGACATTTCCTTCCCTTTACTTTGCTTTTTTTCAAATGCCTATGATCTGTCCACATCAGTGTAGCTAGACTTCCCAAATATTGTGTGCTACTCTCTCTCCTACAGCACATGAATGCTTACTCCTATATACATTAAAACCTTACTACTTGAAACGTGGTCCAGGGACAGGCCATGTTGACATCATATGGGAACTTGTTAGAAATGCAAAATTTCAGACCCTATCCCAGTTCTACAGAGTCTGATGTTGCGTTTTAACAAGATCCCCAGGTAATTCAGATACACATTAAAATTTGAGGAACACTGCATTGAAAGACAAATTTTGATTCTGACTCCCCACTTATTATGGCCTACATTTATTGAGTTCTTGCTGAGTGCTTTGCCTAGATCAGTTCACTTTATCCTTATACCAACCCCGAAAAGTACTTATCATCCTTCTTTTAAAGACAGAGAAATTGACACATAAAGAGGTGACATCATTTTTCCATGAGCACAGCTAGGCAGACCCTGGATCTAACCCACGCAGCCCTACTCAGGAGGCTCCCTTCTCAAAGCCATGGTGTCCTTACCACCAGCTCCTTGAGAGCCCAACACTGTGTTCCACTGGTGTGGGTATCTGTCTTTTAAGCTCAGAGAATCTTTCTTCTCCAAACCCCAAGTGCAGAAACCTCTTGAGAACAATAGTCCCCTTCTCTTTGCCCTGGTTACTGGAAGGTTTAGGGCCACAGGCATGGTCTGTGTGCCTTTTGCTTGTCAGCCCTGAGGAGGCGTGGGCCACTGGGGAAGACTCAGAATGCGGGGAGAGAGAGAGGGACGTGATGAGTGCAGTCTGGAGTCTGAGATTTGGAATTCCCTTGGGAAGTAAAAGTTAAACTGTCGATTAGGATTAAGGGAAAGATGAGAGAGGAGGAGAGACACCATAAACAATGAAAATAGATGAATCTTTAGTATCAGCATAGGACATCATATGAGTTTAGATACAATGAAATGACCTCCATCTCCGAAAAAAAAAAATTTCTTCTTTTACTTGGGTTTTAATTTATTTTTTCATTTACTTAAGTTTTTAAAGCAGCTTTATTATGTGATAAAATACACTGCACATATGTAAAATACACAATTTGATCAATTTTCATCTCAGTTTTGTCTCGAAGATTTTTCATGGGAGGCAAACACCCTTGTACTACAGAATGCTAAGAAGAAACGTGTGCGAGAGTTTATACCACTATGATTAAGATTTTGGCCAAATGATACTGATCTTTTTAAAATTAAAGTATAACTGGCACATAATAATTTATTAGTTTCAGGTGTACAGTATAGTAGTAAGGTGGAGATTTTCCCCCAAACTAAGAAGGCACTTTAAGACTGAAAAAAGCAGCAACTCCATATGGTACTTTAATTCATGGTAGCTTACTGACAGGGAAGATCGGACAGAGCATGACCTGGCTAGCCGCACAGCTGTTCTCCACAAAGTCCAGACCTTATTGTACAGACTTGATACAACGAGGGGTTGTGCAGGAGGGCACTGTAGTGAGATCAAAGCATTCACATGCACTTCAGAGGTCTGCGTGCACCTGACAGCTAACATTGAATACAGCCTGTGGTGCTCTCTGTACATCAGGAGGAGGAAAGACTATGTTTATATTTTTATATAATTATTATATAATTACCTTTACCAGTGAAATTTTTTCTTTGATATATTTTCCTTTTTCTACTTATGGCATTTTCTTTTATACTTAAAAAAGTTCTTTTAACATTTACTGTAAGGCCAGTTTACTGTTGATGAACTCCTTTAGCTTTTGCTTGCCTGAGAAACTCTATCTCTCCTTAAATACTGAATTATAACCTTTGATAAGTAGAGTATTCTTGTCTGTAAGGTTTTTCCTTTAGTATTTGAATATATCACGCCACTCACTTTTGGCCTGCAACATTTCTGCTGAAAAATCAACTGAAGCCTATAGGTGTTCCCTGTAGGAACTTAAAAAAACTAGTTGTTTTTTTCTCTCTTGCTTATTTAAGATTCTCTTTTTATCTTTAACTTTTAACATTTAATTATAATATGTCTTGGTATGGATCTTTTTAGGTTCCTTTTGTTTGGGATTCTCTACCTTCCTGGATATGGATGTCTGTTTCCTTTTCCAGGCTAGGGAAGTTTTCAGCCATCATTTGTTCAAATAAATTTTGTGCCTTTCTCTCTCTCTCCTCTTTCTGAGACCCCTATAATGTGAATATTAGACACTTGATATGTCTAGAGGCCCTCATTATTTAAAATTCTGTTCTCATTGTTTAAAATTCTTTTTTCTTTTTGCTGTTGTGATTAGTTTATTTCCACTACATTGTCTTCCAGGTTGCCAATCTATTCTTCTGCATCCTCTAATCTGCTGTTGATTCATTTTGGCATATTTTTCATTTCATTTATTGTATTCTTCAGCTCTGATTTTTTTCTTGTATTTTCTATCTCTTTGTTGAAATTTTCTCTGTCTTCATTTATCCTCTCCCAAGTTTTCTAAGCATCTTTATGACTGTTACTCTGAACTCTTGGTCAGTTAGATTGCTTATTTCCATTTCTTTAAGGTTTTTTTCCTGAGGCTTTGTCTTGCTCTTTTGGAATATATTCCTCTGTGCCAGAGGAATATATTTTGGCTGCCTCTGTGTTTTTTTCTGTGATTTAAGCCAATCAACCACTTCCTTCTTAAACATGTAGCTTTGTGTAGGTGATAGCCTCTGGAGCCCCAAAGCACAATACCCCCTGGTCACCACAGCTGTGTGCTTAAGGATTGTCCTCTGTGTGAGCTGTTGTGCGGTGATCAGTGGGGCTCTTTCCTCAGCTCGATTCTCTGGGACGCTATGGCTGCTGCTGTGATTGTAGTGGTGGACAGGGCTTTCTCTGCTGCCTGGCTGCATAGGGTGCCATGTTTACCCCAGCAGCTGTGACAGTGGTCAGAGCTCTCCCTGCTGCCTGGCTGGCTAGGGTTGTGGCTTTGGATGGGCCTCTCAATGGGGACATGCCTGCCAGTATTAGCAGATTAGAATGAGAGTTTTTCCAGCTTCAGCATTAGTACTGTAGAATGTTTTTGTGAAATTGGCACCCAGCAGTGTCTTTGTTACCAAAGAGTGTCTTCAGCAGGTCCCTGCCTCTCCCACAGATGCCCCAGGATTATTAGTAGGTCTCCTTTACCTGTGTTCTGGGTGCTTTTTCAGCTGGTGGTTTATTACTTGTTCCCAGGGTGAATGAAACCTTGTGTAAACCCTTTAATGCAAAGTTCTCCATCCCCTAAAGCTCTGTGATTTTCCTGAATGTAATCCCTATTAGTTTTCAAAACCTGACATTTTGGGGCTTGTCTTCCCTATGCAGAATCTAAGAGTTGGTGTGTGCTGTGGAGTTCCAGGCCCTTCCTCCTCAGGGGGAAGTTCTATTTTTTGAGAACCATTTATGAATGGACAACCTTTGGCAGGGTTTTTGTTTTTTGGTGAGACCTTGTCTCTGAAACTCCTACCTATCTCAATGATAACCTTTTATCCTTTGTTGTGGAGACTCTGTTCATCCAATTTTCAGGGCTTTTCCTGAGGAAATTATTCCATATGTACATGTATATTTTTCATGTATGCAGGATGAGTTAAGCTCAGGATCCTCTTATAACTACAATCTTATTTATTTATTTATTTATTTAATATATAATGTATTATTTGCTTCAGGGGTACAGGTCTGTAAATCATCAGTCTTACACAATTCACAGCCCTCACCATAGCACATACCCTCCCCAATGTCCATCACTCAGCCACCCTATCCCCCCCACCCCCAACCACAGCGTCCTCCCCAGCAGCCCTCAGTTTGTGTCCTGAGATTAAGGGTCTCTTATGGTGTGTCTCCCTCTCAATCCCATCTTGTTTCATTTCTTCCCTCCCTTCCCCCCATGACCCCCAGCCCTGCCTCTCAAATTCCTCATATCAGAGAGATCATATAATTGTCTTTCTCTGATTGACTTATTTCACTTATATATATGTACCACATCTTCTTTATCCATTCATCTGTTGTTGGACATCTAGGTTCTTTCCATAATTTGGCTGTTGGACATTGCTGCTATAAACATTCAGGAGAATGTGCCCTTTCAGATCACTACATTTTTATCTTTGGGGTAAGTACCCAGTAGTGCGATTGCTGAGTTGTAGGGTAGCTCTATTTTCAACGTTTTGAGGAACCTCTGTACTGTTTTCCAGAGTGGCTGTATCAACTTGCATTCCTACAAACAGTATAGGAGGGTTTCCCTTTCTCCGCATCCTCGCCAACACCTGTCATTTCCTGACTTGTTAATTCTGTGTGAGGTGGTATCTCACTGTGGTTTTGATTTGTATTTCCCTGATGCTGAGTGATATTGAGCACTTTTCCATATGTCTCTTGGCCGTTTGGATGTCTTCTTTGCAGAAATGTCTGTGCTACTACTACCATCTCGAACCCTCCTACCTGAAAATCAGTTCCTTGTTTTGTTTTGATAAGGGAAGAGGTCTAAGGGAGAGAAGTCATAGGCTGCTTTCAAGGGGAAAGAAAAGCATGCCACTGACGTTTGAATAAAGAAAGATTGGGGCAACTTCTCTAATTTTGCTATTTTAGGGGCACCTGGGTGACTCAGTGGATTAAGCCTCTGCCTTCAGCTCAGGTCATTATCTTGGGGTCCTGGGATCAAGCCTTGCATCGGGCTCTCTGCTCAGTGGGGAGCCTGCTTCCCCCTCTCTCTCTGCCTACCTCTCTGCCTACTTGTGATCTCTCTCTGTGTCAAATAAATGAATGGAATCTTAAAAAAACAACAACAAAAAACAAAAACAAAAAAATACAAAACAAAACTAGAAAGCTACATGCCAAAGTATTATAGATTAGATTAAAAAAATGTTTTTACTGTTTTAGATTCTTTATTATTGTCTATAAACAAAATGGTTGTTCTATGTAGCTATGGTTGAATGAATTGATCATTGCCCATATATGCTCTTCCCAGAAAAGTAACAAATTGAATATGAGTTTTGAATAAATAACTTCGTGAAGATATGTAAAATTGCTTACTATTTTTAATTAAAGGCCTAGAAACTTCATATTTATAGCAGTCTGTGGCTGAGTAAGTATAGCACATCTAGTGCTATATTAAGCTACAATTTAGGTTGAGTTAATATGCCTTAGGGGATTTACATGAAATTCAGAAGGGGCCATTAAATTGCTTTGTAAATCTGTCCCCCCACCACTTGTGTTGTAGACAATTACACCTTTGTTTAGCCTTCTGGTATGCATTTGTCTGGGAAACAGGAAAACTGAGCTTTTCTATAGATTCCCATGATCACTGTCTCAAAAATGGGGGCTTTTTCTTTTCCTGACTTACTAGCAGTCACAAAGCACAATGAATTTAGGCTAATCTATGGGGAGGAATTCAGTTGTATGAATTGGGGTGTAGGTGAGCACATATATGGTAATATATGCTTAGTCTGTGACAGGTGTATACCTAAGGGCATAAAAGGGACAAATGGCAAAATAATTTTTAAAAACATACCTTCATTATAAGTAGCTTGTTTTATTTTTCAGATGTGTTCATTTTCATTCCAAATCTTAATAAAAACCATGAAGATCTGATGAAGCCCATCTCTCTACATGACTATAATAGCTTCAGATGCTAAGGAATATAGGAAATATAACAATAATATATATTCCATTTTTGGCCCTGTAAGTAATTGAAACCAGAATAAGCTTAGAAAGGTCTCTTAATTTCCTTCACTGGGAGTTTTACCTTGTACTGTGGAAGCCAGTTATTCTGAAATATGAGATCAATTTTTGTCCAAAGTAAAAGGTTTCTTTTATTTTAGCCATTTTCATGAATATTTCTGTTATTTTATGATAAGCACTTTGTCTTGAGATTCATCAGGTTGAACAAAGTACTAGGAAGTAAATGTTATCAGTCTAATCTTTTTATTGCTTATGAGTACATTCAAATAATAAAATCAGAATACTTAAACACTGACACATGCTACATTTAAACCAAGATTTATATGTAGTTAGTTGCAAATACATGTTAACCAATGTTTACTTGGCTTCAGTCCTCTTCCAGGAGATAAATTCCCTAGAAAACAGTACTGACACTTCCCTTTATAGCAAACTAATCTTAAATAATTAAGAAAAACCAAGTTGGACAGAGTTAAAGAGAAATTCGGTGTAGAATTTCTCTTCAAATAAAATCTACTAAGGGACATGAAATTAGCAGTAGTCCTTAGCCTATGTTTTTTTGTTTTTATTTTCCAAATACTGGTGCTTGAATCCTCTGCCAGACCTACTGAAATGGAATCTTTGGGTGTCTGATGGTTTTATAAGTTTCATAGGTGATTCCAATGCTTAATATGGTGGAGAACCACTGAGGTGCAGTTGGGGGGGGGCAATATATTTCAAAACACACACACACACACACACACACACCCCTCTTAGTAACTGAAACAACAAAATATCTATTTTTTTAGATGATTTAATGTGAGTACAGGAGTGGGGACTGATCTTTCAGTGTGATGTTTATGTCTGGTTTAAGCTGTTACTTCAAAGGAAAAGCTGTGAGCTGAGCAGCCATCTCATGCTCATGCTGGTTGTTTTGGCAACTTGGGTTGACAAAACCTGACTCAGCAACCAGGAGAAATTTTCTGTTTATGGACACATACTATTTAAAAATAGATTAATGTATCTCCTTGATGCATTGCTAATCTATGAATATGAAGTTTTATTCTCCAGGAATTAATTAAATGCTGGGGGAATTAATACTTAAGAATACTGCACATTCTTAGGTGCAAGAGTGTCAATTAAAGCTGGAAGAACAACAATTCAATCACAGGGGTTATTAAGAAGCTCTTTTAAAATTTGCAGTCTGGTAAGTAACAGCAAATGACTAGATGCTGATCACTGTTAAATGTAAATGTCAAATTAAATTGACTTGCCCTAGGTGGTTTCTCAGACTGTCATATTTACCTGCATAATTTCTCCTTTTATACACCTTGATAAATAAAGAAGAGAATATAATCAACCACCTGGGTTCTGTTCAGTTGCCATCCTAGGCAACCCTTATTAATACTATTTCTCCTTCTTTCTAATGAGCTACTTGTCCAGAGTTTCCAAGAAATCGGCTGCAAGGCACATTGCTTACTCGGGGATTAAAGCTTATTAGAAGTTGCCCATATTTCTTCCTCACATCCCAGGTACTTTTATGAATAACACACTGACACTAAAGTTCTTCAGATAAACATTTAAGTTAAGATAATATAGAATACAAAGAATCACTAGGGATTTGGAGTGGAAGTGAGAGTGTTTCACTTACTAGGCAAGCCACATAATCTCTGTGCAATTGCATTTTGCCATTTGAAATGGATTAGGGAGGACAAAATGATGTTTATGGAGACACTGTAAATTCTTGAAGCTGTTGGCAAATGCTATTATTTTATTATTAAACTCAGCTGTCTCTGAAGAGAGAAGTGATATATAAAAGCCATATTCTTCATTAAAATCTGAACTACAGGTCATAGCTTGGCAATAACAGGCCTAAGTTGGTATCCAGAGATTTCATATTTTACATACTTGCAGTTAACACTAGGGCATGAGAGAAGGCATAGTAGAAGAGTAAGAGGCCACTGAAAAGGAAAATGGTAGGACACAGACTAGAAATTTCTCATCTTTCACTATTCCTTTATTTTTCTATGACTCTGCTGCATGATTCTGTAAAGAAGTTAGCTAGAATGAACAAAAACAAGACAGTAGGTAGGGGATTGTATATGCATGTGCCACTGGACATTTGCTGTTTTATATATATGAGAATGGGAGAACTTGCTAGCATCGTATTTTGGGGGTGGGAGAGGTGAGTAGACCTTTCAGTTTATTTTTCTTTGTAAGGAAAGCCTTTGTCCCCAGGTTAAGAAGAACATAGCTCATACAGCTTGGAGAAAGAGGATTAGGAAAACACGGAGAAAGAAGCAGCTAGACAGAAATGGGGAACTGAGCAAGGAGCTGTCATTCTCCCTACTGTAGTTTGTATGTATGTAAGTAGTCATCAGCTTTGTTGGTTTGTTCAGAGATCCTCAGTTCTCACTATACACCAGAAGTACCCAGACAGCTCCCATTAGGTGTACAGTGTTAGAATCTTAGATGGCACCTGTGGCACATTTTACTTTAAATGAGTAGCAGAAAAACATCTGAGACACAGCCAGTGTTCAATCTTATTTTTGCCTTTGAAAAATCTCTTAGTATGCCCAATTGCCTTTTCAAGTATCCACTATTTCTGTTTGAAAGTAAAAAGAATTTTTAAAAAAAGAAATCACATGGAAATTATTTGGTTAAATTGTTTCTTAATTTCTTTCTTTCTTTTTTTTTTTTAGTTTAAGTTTTGGTGGGGAGGGAGAAGGGAATTCACTGAGGTGGAAAAAAAGAGTGGAGTGAAAAAGTTTTTATTAGGAATATATAAATTAAACAAATTTTGAGTGACCATAATAGTGATAGCTGACAGTGAGTTTATGCATGGTTACTTAAGTATTAATAAAGTCTCAGAGAGAGAAAATCATAAGCATAGAAAACTTGGTTGTAGAATATGCAGAATAATGTATGTTGAATAAATTATCAGTGCCTTTCTTTAAGAACTCTAAGTAGGCACCAGCTACGTTAATAAACACTCCAGCTGCTACAAGTAGAGATGTTGGGTAATCACTTTCAAACATTTCTATTTAAAGTTGGAGTTTCTCCACGGAAGACATACAGATGGCTAAAAGACACATGAAAAGATGCTCAGCATCATTCATTGTCAAAGAAATGTAAATCGAAATGACAATATCAGCTGACATCTGTCAGAATGATAACATCAATAACATAAGAAACAAAAAGTGTTGGCGAGGATGTGGAGAAAAAGGACCTATTGTGCACTGTTAGTGGGAATGCAAACTGGTGCAGCCACTCTGGAAAACAGTATGGCGGTTCCTCAAAAAAATGAAAATTAAAATTACCATATGATGTAGAAATTCCACTACTGGGCATTTACCCAAAGAATATGAAAATGCTAATTCAAAAGATACCTGTATCGCTATGTTTATTACAGCATTATTTAGCCAAATAATAGAGAAATTATGGAAGTACCCGAGTGTCGACTGATAGATGAATGGATAAAGAAGATGTGATGCACACACACAGACACACACACACACACACACACACCATAACATGGATGGTCCTAGAGGATATAATGCTAAGTGAAGCATTAGAGAGAGACAATACCATATGATTTAACTCATATACAGAATTTAAGAAACAAAACAAATAAATTAAAAAAGAGACAGACAAAAACAGACTGTTAACCATAGAGAATTGATGGTTACCATCAGTTGGGTGGGGGAGATGGGTGGAGTAAGAGAAGGGGATTACGAGTACATTTATTGGGGCACCTGGGTGGCTCAGTCATTAAGCGTCTGCCTTTGACTCAGGTCATGATCCCAGGGTCCTGAGATTGAACTCCACTTGAGCTCCTCACTCAGCAGGAAGCTTGCTTCTCTCTCCCACTCCCCCTGCTTATGTTCCCTCTCTTGCAATCTCTCTGTCAAGTACATAAATATTTTTTTTAAAAAAGAGTACACTTCTGAGCACTTAGTAATAAAATAAGGAAAATAAGAAATAAGGATTAGCAAGAAATACGTAAAACTGTCCATATTTGTGGTTAATATGATTATATAGTTAAGTCCAAATATAAAATTTAAAAAATAACAGAATTTAACAAGTTTCTTACATAAATTTTTCAAATTCAAAGCTTTGAATTGAGAACATTAACAAAGGACATAAAGTGAGTAAATGGACAGCTATACCATGTTCATGAAAAGGAAAAAAACAATAGGGTAAAGATGTCAGTTCTCTCCAAATTGATCTATAAATATATTTATTTATGGTGTGCATATAGTTTTGTGTGTGTGTGTGTGTGTGTGTGTGTACATATATGGTGAAAATTTATGTTCTGTGAACTACAGTAATTTATAAAAGATTTCAGTCATAGTGTTGGGGGGCACTTCCTACTTGTGGTAATGGAGCTTTTCTGTCCTCTGCATAAAATATCTAAATTAAGAAAACCCAAAACATTAACTTATACATTGAGGAAGATAAGTGAACTTTAAGTAGGATAAATTCAAGCAGAGACACACCTAGAGACCAGATTATAAAACTACTGAGATTAAAATCAAAGAGAAAAATATTTAAAGCAGTAAGAGAAGAAAGACACTATGATAAGATGAACATCTAGCTTTTCATCAAAACAAGGCAAGAAAGGCACTGGAGTGACACAGAGTGATGAGAGAAAAAAAAAAAACTGACAACCAAAAATTCTATATGCTGCAGATTTACTTTTTAAAAATGAGGGCAAAATAAAGACAATTCCGGCTAGGGCTAAAAGGAGAGAATGTGTTGTTAGCTCACTTACACTTCAAGAAATTCTAAAGGAAATTCTTCAGATGGTAACTTGGATCCAAGGAAGAATGAAGAGTAGTGGAAGTGGCAAGTATGTAAGGAAATATATTTTTATTTTTTCTTCTATTTCTTTAAAAAATTACTCAGTGAAGTAAAAATTATAGCTGTATGTACAAAATATTATGTTGTGGGTTTATAATATAAATATATATAATACATATTACAATAGTAGAAGAAGGGTAAATAGGCTAAACTGGAATAACTGGACATAAGTCAGTAGTAACTTCGAAATGATGAGAAATTAAAGATGTATATTGTAATACCCACCAGAATACTAAGAACTTACTCAAATAATATCACTTAAAAAATCACAGATAAAAAAATACACATTTGGGGCCCCAGGGTGGCTCTTTCATTAAGCATCTGCATTTGGCTCCTGTCATGGTCCCGTGGTCCTGTCATGGTTCCACATTGGGCTTGCTGCGCAGCGAGGAGCCTGTTTGTCCTTCTCCATGCTGCTCCCCCTACTTGTGCTCTCTCTCTTACTGGCAAATAAGTAATAAAATCTTTAAAAAAATCACACACATTTGACACAAATAAGGCTGTTAAAAAGGAATAGTAGAACAAAAAGATGAGACAAATATAAACCACAACGCAAGATGGCAAGCCTTAATCCCAATATATAAATAATTAGGTAGTTATTTTTATATGTTGCATATTCTTTTATCTAATCAGTAAAATAATTAAATTTTAGTTAATAGTTAAAATTCATTACTGGACAAAAATGTAAGATACAGTTATATGCTGTCTAGAAGTGAGGCTCTTTAAATTCAAAGATAAAAATGTGTTGAAAGTAACAGATTAAAAAAAGACAATGTTAATAGTAATATAAAAGAGTTTAAGTGTGTACATTAATATCAGACAAAATGGACTTTAAGAATAATACCAGAAAGAAAGAGGGACATTTTATAATGATAAAAGTGTAAAAGTGTCAATATGTCAGGAAGGTATTTATTTATTCAGAAGATATGTTATTTATAAATGTATATGCACCTAACAGGATTATACAACTGAACGATCTGATATGAGGAAAGATAATTTAATACCCCTGCAATAAATGATAGATTAAATAATTAGAAAATCAGTAAGCATATAAAATACCATCAACCAACTTCATCTAACTTAGGAAACTTCAGAAACAGCAGCAGAATGTACATTCTTTTTTAAGTACACATGAAGTATTCATGAACATGGGCTATACACTAGACTTTAAAAGTACTTGCTTTGAAGAATTTTTATAACAGCATCATTTATAATAGTCCCAAGTTAGAAACAGCCCAAATGAACATTTGTCTGTGTGTGAATAAACAAAGTATGGTATATCCACACAATGAAATACTATTAAACAATAAAAAGGCATAAGCTACCTGTATATGTTACAACATAGCTGAGTTTTAAAGGCATCATGCTAAGTGAAAGATACCAGACAAAATAGACTATGTATTGCATGATTCCACTTATTTGAAATGTCCAGAAAAAGGCAAAACTATAGTGACCGAAAGAAGACTAGTGGGACTGCTGGTTGGGGAGAGAGGCATGGATTGAATGTTTTGTATCTTTAACAGAATTATTTGGAATAGAAATGATCATTCTGATACTAAGCTAGTAATGAGTTGTGTACAGTCATCTTTGGTAGTCATTATTTAGAGGTTCAAATTAGTGGAGCCTGGTCTTAATGATTTACTCCAATCCTCTTCCCCAAATTTAGATCAGTTTTTAAAAATTGACTATGGTTATTTCACCATATGCATGCCTATTAATTTTTGTTTTCGATCAGTTTATACAAATATTTGTTATTTTAATAATAATATCCTGTTTTTATTTTTGTAACAGTTAATGGGATTTCCAAATTTAAAATAAGGAGACATGAGTCAGATTGAAAAAGAAAAATCTGGTTCAAAACATTTCTTAGGTATTTGAAAGAAATTTCTTTAATGGAATAATCATATTCATCTATCTCCCAACTTTGTTTCTTTTTACCACTTGAAAATGGATAGTTTAAGTGTTATCTTTTTCCATAATTTGAGATTATTCACTAGGGATCTTTAAATTTTGATACTAACTTTTATTCAGAGTAATCCTATTTATTTTTAATGAAATCAATTTGGTATATTAATACTGGGATCAAATTGAACATTATTTGGAATTTTCTATTTATATGTTTTGGATATCAGAAGTACATAGGTGGTAAAAATTTCATGCCATATTTTCAAGGAATTATGGCTGTGCATTTAGCTACAATTCAACTTGAAAGGGAGACATTAGACTCAGTCATATATTACTCATTTGACAAATGTAAAAAGAAATTCTGATTTTTAGTGCAGACTTGAGAGAACAAGTTGCCATTTAGGTTCTAATTGCAGAAATAATGGCAGTGGCCTGTGATACTCTGAGAAGAATATGAGTATTGAAAATACTATTAAATAATCTGAGGGCTTATTTCCTAGCTATTTAAGTGATGATATGAGATCATCAGATTAGTTTCATGTTCTATCAGGAATAGTGCTGATGGACTGGATAGTTGTTTGTGCATAGCTCTCAGAATATCCTCATAAAATACCAGATGTTAGTTATATCTGGAGCAGGCATTTCACTCATTTTGTATTTGTACTATGTTCTGGTATGGTAACCAAAACTAAAAATGAGAGAAATAAGTGTGGATACCTAAGCATATGGTGGAAAACCTGGAATACTGCTGCTTGGTTTATAGAACAGGATTCCAGTCCTGTTCGATAGAACTTTTGCAGGTGATGGAAATGTTCTGTACCTGAGCTGTCACTGTGACTATGTGAGCATTACTGCAACCAGTATACCAAAATTACGGCCATTCTGGTTTCATGCCAGCCCTCCTGGACTCGGTTTTATACAGTTAGTAGGAGTTGTAATAACTGAGAACATAAGCAGAAGAAATAAAAGCCAAAGAATTAAGCTAGAGACAGTTAACACTTGGGAATATTCCATTAACTATCCATTAACCATGGATGGATCAATATGAAATATCACCTTTTGAGCTTGCATAGTCTGAGTGTTTATACATATCGTGTACTCTATGAGTTTTAGACTCAGACAAAATTTGGTGAAGTAGACAATCCCACTCTGGATAAATCAGTACATTCAGAATTGGAAACAATCCTCAGATTCCAGTTAATCTTTCTAATATCACTTAAGAAAATCTTCCCCTATCCACACACCATGCCAGATGATGGGTTTAGGTGGCCATGTTTGTACCTACTTTCTTCTTGGTTACAACTAGTAAGTTTATCAGAGAAGGGTGCTTAATTCAGGCAAAGAGACAGATTTGTTCTCCTAGGGATTTAGAGTTAAAAAAGAATGTAAATCTACTGATGGTGAACACTAGAGCTTCATAGTTACACAATCCAAGGATTGAACAAAATATTGAGTTGTGGGAAAATGATAGGACCCAGAATTTTGAAATGAGACCGGAGTGAATAGAAAAGGAGAAACAATCAAAATAAGTGGTTCCCAAGAGACACAAAGAAACTCACCATTGATGACTTTATTTCTCATGGGCCTGTCTATTCTTTCAGCACATTTGTCGTATCCACACATTTATTCCTTTTCTGCTAAACCATTTCTTTTTCTTTTTTTCTTTCTCCTTTTCTTCCTTCATTTTTTTTTTAGAAAGATTTTTTTTTTATTAAGTAGTTTTCAGGTTATAGCTTCATAATTTGGCATCCATATACACTACAAAGTGATCATCACCACTAGTCTAGTTACCATCCATCACCACAGCTGACCCCCTTCACCCATCTTGCCCATCTCCCGAGTTCCCCTCTGATAGCCACTTGCCTGTCTGTTCCATATGAGTTTGCTTTTGTTTTATTTTGTTCATTTTGTTTTTTTTAGCTTACATGTGTGAATGAAATCATACAATATTTGTCTTTCTCCATCTGACTTATTTAGCTCCTCAAAGTCAATTCATGATGTCACAAGTGTCAAGATTTCATTCTTTTTTATGGCTAAATTATATTCTGTTATAGATATATATCTATCTGTATCTAGGTAGATATAGATAGATTGTGGATGCTTAGGTTGTTTCCGTATTTTGGCCATTGTAATTAATGCTGTGATGAACATAGGGGGTGAATATAACCTTTCATATTAGTGTTTTTATATTCTTCAGGTAAATACCCAGAAGTTGAATAGTTAGATAATATGATAATTCTATTCTTAATTTTTTAAGGAATCTCTAGACTGTTTTCTACCAGTTTATATTCCCAAGAATATACAGTTGTTCTCTTTTCCCCACGTCTTTTCCCACACTTATTTCTTATCTTTTTTATAAAAGCCGTTCTAATAGATGTTAAGTAATATCTCATTGTGGTTTTGATTTTCATTTCCCTAATAAATTACTGATGTTGAGTATCTTTTCATGTCCCCATTGGCAATCTGTCTTCTTTGAAGAAATGTCTGTTCAGATCCACTTCCCATTTCCTAATTGTTTTTTGTTGTTGCTTTGAGTTGTATTGGTTCTTTATATATTTTAGATATTAAGCCCTTATCTGATATTTGATTTGCAAATATCTTCTTCTATTCAGTAAGTTGTCTTTCATTTTGATGATGGTTTTCATTGCTATACAGAAGCATTTTAGTTTGATGGAGCCCCATTTGTTTATTTTTGCTTTTCTTTTCTTTGCCTCTAGAATTGGAACTACGCAGATGTTCCTGAAACTGATGTTAAAGAACTTAATAACTATATTTTTTCAAAGAGTTTTATGGTTTCAGGTCCTACAGTCAAGTCTTTGATGCATTTTGAGTTCTTTAACTATATTTTTTTCAAAGAGTTTTATGGTTTCAGGTCTGACAGTCAAGTCTTTGATGCATTTTGAGTTAATTTCTGTGCATACTGTAAGACAGTGGCCTAATTTCATTCTTTTGTATATATATGGATGTCCAGTTTTCCCAAAACCATTTATTGAAGAGACTATCTCCATTGTATGTTCTTGACTCCTGTGTCATAAATTGTTCATATATGTTTGGGTTTGTTTCTGAGCTCTCAATTCACTCAATTACACTGATCTGTGTGGCTGTTTTTGTAAGAATACCATACTGTTTTCATTACTATAGCTTAGTAGTATAGTGAGAAAGCAGGGAGCATGAAAATCTCTAGCTTTGTTCTTAAGATTGTTTTAGCTATTCAGTTTTTAGATAAGTCTTTTGGTTTTTAGATAAGTCTTACGAACTTTAGAATTATTTGATTTGTTCTTGTTCTGTGAAGTATGCCATTGGTATTTTGATAGCGATTTCACTGAATCTGTAGAGTGATTTGGGTAGTATAGACACTTTAACAATATAATTCTTCCAATCCATGAGCACGGACTATCTTTCCGTTTGTTTCTTCAGTTTCTTTAATCAGTTTTCAGTGTACAAGTTTTTCACCTCCTTGGTTACATTTATCCTGAGGTATTGAATTTTTTTTTTTAAAGATTTTTATTTATTTGACAGATCACAAGCAGGCAGAGAGGCAGGCAGAGAGAGAGAGGAGGAAGCAGGCTCCCCACTGAGCAGAGAGCCCGATGCGGGGCTCAATCCCGGGAGCCTGGGATCATGACCTGAGCCGAAGGCAGAGGCTTTAACCCACTGAGCCACCCAGGTGCCCCCTGAGGTATTGAATTTTATTGATATCATTATAAATGGGACTGTTTTCCTGCTTTCTTTTTCTGATGGTTTGTTATTGTATAGGAATGCAACATATATATATATTTTTTGTATTGATTTTGTCTCCTGCCACTTTACTGAGTTCACTTACTTCCAACAGTTTTTTGGATGGGTTCCTAGGCATTTTGTATATGGTATCATGTTATCTGCAAATAGTGACTTTTTATCAATTTTTACTTTCATATGTTCTCATGTTATTAACTAGTGGCCATTTCTTTTTTGCTTAAAGATGTACCTTTTAACATTTCCTCTAGGGCCTATTTAGTAGTGATGAGCTCCTTTAGTTTTTGCTTATCTGGAAAGTTCTTTATCTCTCCTTCAATTCTTAATGATAACCTTTCTAGGTAGTACAGTATGGGTAGTAAGGTTTTTTGTTTTTTGTTTTTTTGGTTTTTTTTGGTTTTTGTTTTTTTGTTGTTGTTGTTGTTTTGTTCTTTTTTTTTTTTTTTTTTTTTTTTTTTTTTTTTTTTTTTTTTTTTTTTCCTTTTAGCACTTGGAATATATCCTATTACTTGCTTCTGACCTGCAAAGTTTCTGCTGAGAAACCTGCTCATGGTCTTTTGGGGTTTCCTTTGTTCATAAAATAAATCCTAATTCTCTTGCTACCTTCAGGGTTCTCTCTTTATTCTTAACTTCTACAATTTTAATTAGAATGTTTATTGGTGTGGATTTCTTTGAGTTCATCTTATTTGGAACTCTTTGGTCTTCCTGGACCTGGATGTCTGATTCCTTCCCCAGGTTAGGGAAGTTTTCATCTATTATTTTTTAAAATAATTGTTCTGGTCCTCTCTCTCTCTCTCTCTCTCTCTCTTTTAAAGATGTTATTTATTTGAGAAAGAGAGAGAGCATGAGTGGGGGCACAGAGAGAGACAGGCAGGCTCCCACCTGAGCAGGGAGCCCCACACAGGGCTTGATCCCAGGGCCTTGAGATCATGACCTGAGCCAAAGTCATATGGTTAACCAGCTGAGACACCCAGGTGTCCCTCTTTCTCTCTTCTTTTTATGAGGCCCCTGTCATGTGAATGTTACTCTACTTGATGTTGTCTCAAAGGTCTTAAGGTATTGTCACTTTTCTTAATTCTATATTCATTTTGCTGCTCTGAGTTCCATTACTTTGTCTTCCAGCTTGCTGATCCAGTCTTCTATTTCGTCCAGTCTGCTGTTGAACCTGTCTAGTTTATTTTTCAGTTCATTTTATGATTTCTGTTTGGTACTCTTATATTTGTTTTCTCTTTGTTGAAGTTCTCACTGTGTTCATCCATTCTTCTCCTGAGTTCAGTAAACATCTTTAGAACCATTAATTTGAATTCCTAACCTTTGATTTGTTTAGTTCTTTTCCTGAGGTTTTGCCATGTTCTATCATTTTGGAGCATCCGTCTGTTCATTTTGCCTAACTCTTCATGTTTGTTTCTATGTATCAGTTAAGTTGGCTACCTCTTCAGTCTTGAAGGAGTGGCTTTATGTAGATGTACTGTGGTGCCCTGAGGTGAATCTCACCCGGTCACCAGAGCCAGATACTCAAGGAGTATACTTTATGTGGATTGTGTGTGCCTTCCTATTGTGGCAAGGTCACTGTTGTAGTGTGTTGGTGAGCGGGGCTGGGTGGTGGGTGGCGCTAGGCCCTGCCCTGGCTCCTCTGTGTAGCCACACTTATTGGGGCATGTTATAGATCAGGGCTGGTCCCTGCCCTGGCTGGGCCTCAGACCCATCTTCTCTTGTGATTTGGTGGGTAGGGCTCCCTGTGGGGCTTGCCTACTGGCACTAGCAGGTTAGAGGGAGAGTTTTTAAAATGGCCCTCCCAGCCCAGTATTTGCAAAGTAGACTAAGATCACGAAAATGGCTCCTGTCTGTGTCTGTATCCCTGGGGAGGGTAACTGCTGTTTCCTGCCTCTTGGGCAGGTGCTTTAAGGTTAGTAAATGGGTCTCCTTTACCTACGGTGTATGAGCTTTTCAGTTTGTGTGTGTTGGTTTCTGGGTTAAGGAAATCTGCACATGAGCCCTTTAAGAGTGATTTTCCAATCTGTATAGTTTTAGATTTTCCTGAATGTAATACCCATTGATTTTCAAATCTGTTTTGGGGGTTTGTCTCACCTGTGCATGATCTAAAGTTTGGAGTATCTCAAATGGAACTTGAATCCCTTGCTCCTCAAGAAGAGTTTCATGCCTTTGATAGTCTTCCCAACTGTGACTCACTGCAGCTCTGGGATTTTCCTTTCTTTCTTTCTCCCCCACTCCCCCGTGGGTCTGTGTCTCTGCCTGTCTTTCCTGTCTCAAAGCTATTCTTTTATCCTTTGTTATGGAAGATTCATTCATTCAATTTTCAGGTCCTTTTCAGAGGGACTCATTCTATACATAGTTGTAGATTTGTTGTGTCCATGGAGGTGAGTTCAGGATCTTGCTATGCCACCATCTTGAACTTAACTCTCGCTTTTTGCATTTTTAAATATAATTCTCTGTGTGTGTTATATAGCTTCATTTGTGATTCACATCATTTGCTGTGTGTTAGAATTATTTGGCCAACTTTTGAACATACCCATGTCCAGGAACCACCCAGATGAACCAAAATGTGTGATATCAGTATAGTTTTAAAAGCTTCCAAAGTGATTCTAAAGTATATGCTTTGAGAGGCATTGATCTGTACATGATAATTTTCTAGTCTTCTAAGATTAGAGTCATCTATTAATTTTATTTAATTGAGTTTTATTCTGTAGATGCCTTAATTTTAGTGTGATATGTCAATCAGATACTTTATGGGTCATTGATTTTTTGGTAAGTAGATTTTTATCTGTACTTTCAGCATCACCATTAGGGATAAGACACTTTGTTTGAAATACTATTTAGCAGTGTGTTATTTGTAACTTTTGTTTTGATACAATGAAGTCCCATAAAACAAGAGAAGATACTGTGATCTTGGATGAGAAAGATAAGATTGTTCTAGGGGCACCTGGGTGCCTCAGTGGGTAAAAGCCTTTGCGTTCAGCTCAGGTCATGATCCCAGGGTCCTGGAATCGAGCCCCACGTCAGGCTCTCTGCTCCACGGGGAGCCTCCTTCTCCCTTTCTCTCTGCCTGCCTCTTTGCCTACTTGTGATCTCTCTGTCAAATAAATAAATAAATATTAAAAAAAAAAAAAGATTGTTGGGGCACCTGGGTGGCTCAGTGGGTTAAAGCCTCTGCCTTCAGCTCAGGTCATGATCCCAGGGTCCTGGGATCGAGCCCCGCATCGGACTCTCTGCTCAGCGGGGAGATTGCTTCCTCCTCTCCCTCTGCCTGCCTCTCTGCCTACTTGTGATTTCTGTCAAATAAATTTAAAAAAAAAAAAAAGATTGTTCTATTAAAGAGAAATTTTCTCAAGTTGGAAAGGTAAAGAGTAAGTGAAGAATGAGAAGACCTAGAAACAAGTAAGAATTCCTTCTCACCATGTCATCTCCCAGCTTTCTGATTAAATTGAACTGTAGTGCTTTGAATATGAATGAGATGGTATTCTGCAGACTGTCACCATTCCCAGCTATATGTTCTTCTTATTCAAGGTGAATCATTACAATTTCATGAGATTTCAAACCTCCTACTTTAAATAACACTATGTTTGTTTTCAATTAGATATTATTATATAAAAATGGATATTTGAAGAATCTTCTATGTATGGTTGGGTTAAAAAAGTTTATTGGAGGAACATTATTGCTCAAGGGCTAAACAAAGGATAGCTGAATTTTGAATTCTAATTTTTTAATTATATTTAATAATTAAAACTTTACATTCTGATGAATAATTCTTATTTTTACAAAACATAGGGAAAGAAATTCTGTATAAGCAGTTATTTAGCACTAGTAGGTTAGACCAGAAAAATAAATATTTGGAATTAAGTTTCATATACCTTGCAGGTTTTGAAACCAGAATTACTGCTTCAAGAAATGAAAATTCTGAAAGGATGAGGGCAGATAGGTTAGGGATAATTTCATGAAGTTTTTAAACACTTTCAGGTCTCTTACAGGTAATGCATGCTATTTTCCATCTCTCCTGAGAGCAGGACAAGAAAAAATCATTTTATTCTGTAGCATAAGGGACTTATGAAAATTATTTTCTGACAGCAAAATTTGTTAAGCATTAAAACAGATTACCAGGGGAGGTTGTAAAATAGCTTTCTCTTGAGGTCCCTAAAAATAGAATCATTTCTCGTTTTCTTTATATGTTAAGAATACTTCTTCCTAAGAGAAGAGGGGTGAATAACTTGACCTCTAACTGTCCCGTTTATCTGGCCCATGTCAAGTTGCTATGTGTGAGTAGAAAATATGGTCAGAAACCTCATTAGGGTCTTGGGAAAAAACAAAACAAAACAAAAGACTAAGGTGTAACTTTAGAACAAAGCATGTACATAACATGCATGACTCATACTGTTAATTTCTATGAAGTCCTATTTCTGCATATTTGGACATATTTCTGCTTTGGACTTTAAGAAAAAGAAATAAGATACTGTTCAGTTTTTTTCCCCCTAGAAATATCATATCACCTCAGAGCTGAAATGGCAGTGTTCATGCTACTATGCTTTTTGGTGTTTTGGAGCATCCAGAAATGCCCTCCAATAGACCAGTTGATCACAAATCAGCAGGGGCAGTAATGGTGGACATACAGAACTTAGAGAATCTGTAATTTGTGATAAATACCTTCATACTATTTTATACATATATCTATGGGGTGGTGTTAACACTGTGAAGATTCAGGGTAAATATGGCATATAGGAAAGGCTTCACCTACAGAGTTTATTTATTCTGGGCCTTAGAATATTAATATGTCCTCAGCCAAAGTTTTACCAGTCTGTGGCAAGGCAAAAACTATGGAGGAGCTTCCAGAGCATGGGGTTTAGAGGTTTGAGGTAATATTCATTGTTTTGGATTACTATTTTAAAAGAATTTGGTTGTTAAGAACCTTGAATTACTGCTTTTAGGAATTTGATTGTTAACATAGCTCAGTGGTTGGAAAACTGCACTAATGGGTAATATCCAGCCTATCACCTGTGTTTGTAAGTATGGTTTTATTGGAACACATTGACACACTTGTTTATATATTATCTATGGCTGTTTTTGTACTACAGTGGCAGAATTAGGTAGTTGCAACAGAGACCCTATGGCCTACAAAGCCATATATATATCATCTGACCCTTTATAGAAAAAGTTTGTCCACTTCTGTCATAGATAATAATTTTGTCTTGTTTCCTTGGGGAACAGGCTGATCAGATTTATGACTTACAAAACTGGCTTTGGCAGCACAGAGAAGATGCTGGTTTCTTATCCTAGTTCTTTGCAAACAGATGTACTTCATAAAGATATTTTGAAGAATGAATGAGTGAATGAAGGATTATATTCATTAGGGTATATCACAGTGAGTCAGAATTAAATTCAGATTTCAAGTGGGAAATAATAAAATCCTGAAATAGGGAGAGTGGCAAGAGGGAGAGTAAGGAGAGGGTCTACACTAAAAGTATTTGAAAAATGGAATGAGCTGGACTTGTCTTGATCATTTTAGTAAACCAGTCATTTATTTGTTTTACCAGTGGCTCTAATTTTTTAAGCTTTTGGTTGTTAAAGTTTTTAAATATATGCAAAAGTAGGGATGAACAACCATGTAGTGACTCCCTAGTCTCAACAATAAGCAACATTTGCCAATCGTGTTTTTCTGCCCTCACTCCTAAAAAATAATGTTATTGCTAGAGTATTCTAAATCAAAACTAAGCACTAATAGAAGGGAAATCAATAATGCTAAGCCTGTTCATACTTTCGCTACAGGTAAGCATACCTAGTCAATGTTAGTAGTTTGCCCATTTAACTTAAAAAATGACTGCAACAATACTTGTCATAATGTGCCACAATGGTCCTCACCCTGGGAAGGTTTCCAAAATATACATTCTTGGGCCTTTCCCCAGACATTCTGATTTTGTGGTCTGGAAAAGTCTTGTGGTCGTGCATTTGAAAATGTCCCAGAAATAATGCTGATGAGCACTAAAGGCTGTGAAGCACCAAGTCAGTCAAATACCATGGTTCCATGAGATATCTTTATGGGTTTCACAAGAATGTAGGTGCTAGCTTTTTAACTGTTACATCGTTGTCAATACTAAGAATATTAGACTATGTGTAAGTCTTATACACAGTATAAACATATGTGTCCAATTGCCTGGGTTAGTTCTGATTATTGCCTGTTGTCCTGGAGTAATTGTTTATAGCACTCTGTTTAGCTTTCACAAGGATCCCAGTTTGGGTAATTGTGATTGAATATGAGAAGTGACTGTTTGCTAATATGAAAAGTATTTGGTGAACTTTGAGATCATGGAAAATGATTTGAATTTTTGCCTAAAAATATAGTGGAAAGTCACTTAAACAGAATAATGTAGTTCAGTCTATGTTTTTAAAAGATTAGTGGCTATTGATTGAAGAATTGATTGAAGGGCAGCAAGGGTGTCCCAACTGCCAGATGTTGGCACCAAATGGGGATGCCATTCAAAGAACTCTTGACTATCCAAGTGTGAAATTCAGAGAGTAGTATGGATCAGCAATTGGCATGGGAACCCTTAGCTTCTGGAAATACTGATATGACAGCGATCAACTAAGAAAGTGTAAAAAAAGAAGACTGGAACTGGCTTTGGGTCAGTCTAGCATCTTAATGTTTGTAATAGGAAAACAAGACTGGCAAAGGATGAAAACCTTGAGAGGACGTTGTTTCAAAGAGGGAGTTTTATCTCTATTAGTGTTGTGAGGATGTCACAGGTTGAATTTCCTGGGAAGCAATTTCTTGCAAGAAGTGTAATGTGCAGGATGTTTATCTAGAAGACCTTTGGGATCAACATCTGTGGAAGAGAAGGTTGGAAGTAGGATTAGCAGGAGAAGTGGAGCTGCAGTGTAGGCCCAACAGTAATGTTGGTTCACCCCCCAGGGAGCTCTGGAGCTAGAATGGTCATTAAGAGCTGTCCTGAGTTGAACCAAAAGGGCAGCTTATTATATTCCCACAGGAATGTGGGTCATCCTAAGGAGGGATATGACTTTGAGTAAGGTGGCCCTCTGAAGCTGGGAAATGTTTGAAGGAGCTAGCTTTTGAAGGGTATCCATTTTATAAGTAAGGATCCTGGAGTTCAAAGAGGCTAGTGGATAAACTCAGAGTCAGAGTCTGGTAGGAGGTGAAATGAGGCTAAGAACCACATCTTTTGATACATCTTTCCCTTGTCTTTCCAACAAGTCAAGCTGACCTACTAATTGGTTGATAGTAGGGAGGGCTTAAATATCTGTTAGCAAATTCAAATAATCACAGTGTTGCATGATGCAACATAGAGCTGCCAGATGAAATATCTCAGATATGCTTCTACTAAAAACTTATTCATTGTTTATATGAAATTCAAATCAACTGTATTTCCTGTATTTTAATTTGTTAAGTCTAGCAGATCTAGTTGTATAACACAGTGAGTTTCAGCTTCCTTTATAGTTTATGCTAAAAAAAATAAAATCCCCTGATATGCCCATGTGCGATTGACAAACACTGTCAGATCTGATGTGCTAAGTATAAGACCTATATTGATGGGCATGAATAAATGGATGTAAGTTAAACTGAGCTAAGTCAGTAGATGCTGAGCAAGTCTGGTATATGTTGTAGATGTTGGCCACCATCAGATGTGGAGTCTCATTAATGCCCACCCAATCTTCCAGGCAGAGAAGAGACATGACAAGATCGTTTTAATGAGTGTAGAGGTGTGCCTGGCAGATGGTCTAGCATTTTGTAGTGCCAAGCAGCAAAAATCTGTAGTTAACACTTGAATGGATCTTCAAATCTTCCTCTAGGCCACCTGTTGGGGACTCTGGAAGCCTGCTTGGGTCTCAGAATGGTAAATGTTCTGGAAAAAAGGGAATAGGATCAATTTGTCCCAGTTCACCATGATTAGACACCGATCTCTAGGCCAGCTGCTGTCCAGAGAAGGAATCTTTAAGAGTTTGATCATGGAAGTAAAACTGCTCGTGAGATTTGACAAGTGCTGAAGGAGGCATCTGCCTGGTGTCAGAGACTAAAAGATAAAGGCAAATTAGTCAGTACATTTCACAAGAATTTGTTGAAACAGCAGTGTTTGTGTAAAGCTTATATTATTAAGCCCCTAGGCTATTATTTTTAATAATGTAAAAAATAATTTAAAACTGAGGCTTTGGCTACTTTTTTTAGTATTTAGTCCTATAAACAGAATCTTACTGGTATTAAAGGGAAAATACACATCATAGACACTCTGAATTTTTAGTCAAAGTTTAATACATAGATCACAAAATATAGAAGGACGTGTCCACAAGTAAAATACAGTCTTTTTCTGTTATATGAACAGCAGTATCTATCCTTATTTGTATTCTTTATTTTGGATGTTATAAATGGTGTTCTCTTTATATTTTAAGAATCTATTATTTGTCTCCAGATTAATGCATTTGATTATATCTTCTTGATTAGATTGTTTGCTAGGAACAGAAAGACAGAGGAAAAATATCTATTTAAAATTAGAACTGCTTATATTAAAATTGATTGCATGATTGGATATTCTAGAGTATTTAATTAAAGCTCTGTTGTAGTCTAATTTTCTTTTAACAATTGATTAAAACTGTGTAAATAGATATCAGAGACACCATTCCATTGTTTATAGATGCATCTCCAGTGTTGGAAAACAAATTTGTTTAAGCGTGCTTATATTATTTGGTAGTTTGGCATGTAGTAAAGAACACAGACTTGTATCAGATTTTGAAATGGTCTGGATTTGAGTCCTGGCTTCCCTATTTATTGGCTGTGTGACCTTGGAAAAGTCACTTCACCCTTCTGAACTGCAACTCCCTAATCTTATAAAAGAGGTTGAATAACTTTGTAAGGTTGTTGTGAGAATTCAGAGTTAATCTAGAAAGAATACTTAGAATGCTGTCTAGCATAATAAACTCTAAAAAGTAAGTTTTGATGTTATTATGTATTCGTAAAACTCTTTATGACAAGGTTTATAGCTTCTATAGATTATGAAGTAATTTTGAAGTAGTTCATAAAAGAACATTTGAAATAAATTACCTTAGAAGTAAATCTAAAATACCTTTTAACATTTTGATAGATAATAGGAAGGTACTTGTATAAACATTAGGATATGCAACAATTAGCTTTTTTTTTTTTTGCTAATTCTGGACATTCACAATAACTGTTTGATGTGTGTACTTGATTTCTAAGATCTTTCTTTCTGGCAATCAAAACACTCTTAACGGTATATGAACTCATGAATTTTAGGGTCCTAAGAAATACATCTTCTTCAAAAGAAGGTACTTACATAATGGTAATGGACAACATTTTTCTATGAAGTTACAGCTAATACATTGCTTGTAGCTTCTCTTTCATTTTATTTTTTTCCTGAGTAGTTTCTTTTTAATTTAGAGTTAATATTCATGAATGATTCTTCAAAAGCTGAAGACTTGAACACTGAAATATATAAAACATGTTGTGAATTCATATCAATAACTATTCTTTGGGGAATCCACAAAGAAGCATATTCCATATTCCTTAATTATCACGTTTATGCAAAATACTAAATATTTGAGTATGTAGTTCATACTGCTCAGGGATTATTAATGTATTAATTTTGGTAAGAAAAAGATTTAGCAGCTAGGACTTGTGAAGGAGAAAGTAAGCAGGTATACCAAACTGTCTGCATAGATTATTCTCTTGGGAATTGTGTCAAGCTTCTATCCTTGATTTCTCCTGTAGTCAGAAAAGGCAGAAATGACCTGTTCTTGAGGTAGGGCATCTAGTGGTGGCACAAAATTTGACTCCCTGAAGGTGGTGTGTGGGTTGGGAAGCAAGGTGTAAACATCAGGATGTCTAGACTGAGCAAATCTCTGGTCAGTATCCTCCGAGCACTGCAAAAGAGAGCCTAAAAGAGAGTGGTTATTTTTGAGTTCCGCAAATGCCTTTCTCTTTTTTTCTGTCTCTTTCTAAACACAGTTCACATTCAACTTTTCTGCTCATGGTTCCAGCAGAGGCCCGTTTCTCTTTGTGTCTGTCTGTTTTTAAAACACCTTTGGACTTACATGTATATTTTATTTTAATGTGCATCAAAATGATAAATTTTAATAATGTTATTTTTTGAATGGACTCAAAGTGAGCCTAGAGAATCACCTGTCTTTAAGATTTTTCAATATGGGAATGTTCCAAGAGATTTTCAATTTAAAATACATAAACCCATTAGCCAAAGACCACCAGATTGTACCTCCAATCAAAGTTAGGAGTATTCAGCTCGCTTCTAGGTTGTCTAATTTATTGGCATATAATTGTTAATAGTAGTTTCATACTGCATTTATATGGTGTCAGGTGTAATGTCCTCTTCCTTTCTTATTTGAGTCCTCTTTTTCTTTAAAGTTTTATTAATTTCATTTTTTCAAACAACCACCTTCAGTTTCATTGATCATTTTAGTCTCTATTTCCTTGATTTCAGCTCAGATCTTTATTATTTTCTTCTGCTAACTTTGGCTTTGTTCTTTTTCTTGTTCATTGATGTGTAAAGTAGGTTGTTTCTTGAGGTAGTCATTTATTGATATTAAATTCCTTCTTAAAATTGCTTTTGCTACTTCTTAATAGTTTTGTATGATGTATGTCGTTTTCATTTGTCTCATGGTATTTTTATTTCACTTTTGATTTCTTTGTTGACCCATTGGTTGTTCAGTAGCATGCTGTTTAATTTCCATATATTTGTGAGTTTTCCAGTTTTCTGCTTGTAATTTATTTCTAGTTTCATATCATTACAGTCAGAAAAGATGCCTGATATGATTTTAATCTTCTTAAATTTGTTGACTTGTTTTGTGGCCTAACATATGATCTATTCTGGAGAATGCTCCATATGCAATTAGGAGGTTTGTGTCATCTTTTGCTTTTGGATGGAATTTTCGTTATCTATTAAGTCCATCTGGTAACTGTCATTTGAGCCAGTTTTCTGTCTGGATGATCTATCCACTGATGTAAGTGGTATATTAAATTCCCTTACTATTATATTGCTGTCTGTTTCTTCCTTTAGGTCTGTTAATATTATATGTACACAAACATACACACACACACGCACACACACACTCTTCTGTTGGTGCATAAATATTTATGTTGGGGTCCGTTATCAAAGGAACAAGACAAGACAAAGTGAAAATTATGCAAAGCTTTATTCTATGCCAAGAATTAGAAGTCAGACTGACCGGCCAGGGGAACAAGAATGAGACAAAGTGAAAGTTATGCAAAACTTTATTCTATGTCAAGCATTAGAAGTCAGACTGACCGGCAAGGGCTGCCTCCGAAGAGAGCGACCCCATCCCAATCTCACAGGCTGATTTTATAGAGCATAACCGCAGACCTCAAGGTATGTGGCTTTGGCTGACTGGATGTCTCCTACCTATCTATCCTTATTTAGGCGTGTGTTTTAGCAATGGTTACCCGGAACCGATACCAGTAACTGCTGAGGCGTTTATTAAACAACAAAATGGCTACCTAGGCAACATGGAGTTACTCTGGCTAAGCAGGCCCAGGCAGGCCCTAGGGGTTTAACAGGGTTTAACAGGGTTTAACATGGAATCGGCCCCAGCAATTTACAAATATTGTGTCCTCTCCTGGATTGGCCACTTTATCATTATCTTTCATTAGTCGTCATCGTCTTTTTTTTTTTTTTTTTTTGAAGACTATTTCATCTAACAAAGCATAGCAACTCCAGCTTTCTTTTGATTTCCACTTGCATGGAATATCTTTATCCATCCCTTTACTTTCAGTATGTGTGTGTCCTTATGCCTGAAGTGAGTCTTTCTAGGCAGCATATAGATGAGTCTTATTTTTTTTCCATTCAGCTACTGTATGTCTTTTGATTGAAAATTTAGTCTATTTACATTTAAAGTAATTATTGATAACTGCATACTTACGGCCATTTTGTTACTTATTTTCTGGCTATTTTGTAGTTACTCTGTCCCTTTCTTCTCTTTCTTCCTTTGTGGTTTGATGACTTTTTTTTATTGATAGGGTTAGATTCCTTTCTCATTATCTTTTTTTTTTTTTTAAAGACTTTATTTTTTGAGAGCTCTGGGCACAAGAGTAGGGTGAGGGGCAGAGGGAGAAGCAGACCCCCTGCTGAGAAGGCAATCTAATTGGGATTCGATCCTGGGACTCTAGGATCATGACCTGAGCCACCCAGGACCCCTTCTCATTATCTTTTGTGTATCTTCTATAATGTTTTCCTTTGAAGTTACCCCGAAGCTTCCACATCAAAGCTTATATTTATAATACTCTATTAAGTTGACAACTTAAGTTTGGTCCTATTGTAAAGCTCAACATTATTTCTCTCCTCCCCCACCAAATTATATTTATTTTTTGATGTTACATATTATATCTTGTGCATCTCTTAACTGATTGTTATAATCATAGTTATTTTTAGTACTTTTGTCTTTCAACCTTCACAATAGCTTTAGAAGTGATTGATCTTCTACCTTTACTATATATTTACCTTTTCCAGTTATATTACTTTTGTATATTTTCTTATTAATTAGTCATCAGTTTAGAATAAATCCCTTTAACATTTGTTATAAGGTCAACGCAGTTGTGATGAACTCCTTTAGCTTTTGTCTGTCTGGAATACTCTATTTCTCTTTCAGTTCTGAATTATAACTGCTGGATAGAGTATTCTTGGTTGGAAATTTTTTTCTTTTAGCCCTTTGCATATATTGTGCCACTCCCATCTGGCCTACAAACTTTCTACTTTAAAAGACTGCTTTTAAGACTCTCTCCTTGTGTTTAACTGTTGACATTTTAATTATAATGTGTCTGCTATGGGTTTCTTTGAGTTCATCTTGTTTGGAACTCTCTGGAATTCCTGGATCTGGATGTCTGTTTCTTTCCCCCCGTTTAGGAAATTTGTAGCCATTATTTCTTCAAGTAAGTTTCTGTCCCTTTCTCTCTCTCTCCTCCCTTGGGGACTATTATGCAAATGTTATCCCTCCTGATATCGTTTTATAAGTCCCTTAGGCTATCTTAACTTTTCACCCATTTAAAAGTTCTATTTTCTGCTCTAATTAGGCAAGTTCCTCTGCCCTGTGTTCAAGTTCATGGATCCTTATTACTGCCTTATCTAGTCCTCTTGTTGAACCTTCTAGTGTTTATTTCAGTACAGTTATTTTATTCCTCAGCTCTGTGACTTCTGTTTGGAACCTTATGTTTTCTGTCTTTTTGTTGAAGTTTTCACTCTGTTCACCCATTCCTCTCCTGAGTTCAGTGAGCATCTTTATGGCCATTGCTTTTAACTTTTTTTCAGATGGCTTACTTATTTCTGTTTCATCAAGTTTTTTTTCTGAAGTTTTATCTTATTCTTTTGTTTGGAAAATATTCCTCTTTTTCTTTATTTTGCTTAACTCTTCTATGTTGGTTTCTATGCATAGATGAAATAGCCACCTCTTCTAGTCTTGAAGGGTTGGCCTTGTGTAGGAGATGAACCTTATTGTTCAACCCTGTGCTAGCTTTTGGTTGTCTCTTAAACGTGATTATCCAAGAAGCCTATTTTATTTTTAATAGTTCCAAGTAGTTGCAGGTGTGCCAAGACCAGTGTCCCAAAGGGAAGGATCTTAATTAGCACCTAGATTCAATTGAGTGAAAGCCAGATCCTCAGGTAGCAGCTTTTAAAGAATGCAAATATATGTAGTCCTGTGGAAACACAAGCATAAGCCCCATTGGCCGCCAGAGCCAGACTTTCTGAACATGTCTCTTGGACAGCAGTCACAAAATCTGGGCTCCAGATGAGCACATATGCTTCTTTCTGAAAGGCAGTAGCCATAGGAAAACAGGGAGAGTCCAAAGATGGCATTCCTTGGCTTACATTTCTGAGAACACATCCATAGCCTCTCAGTATTGGCCAGACCTAAATGAAGCCTTCCCCTAAAGCCAAAACTTCAGGACTACCAAGTAGGTCCCCTTCACAGAAAGATTAATGGTGTTTTAGTCTGTTGTCAGTGCCCTGGGGTTGGTAGCCTGCTAAGAATCATCTTCTGATTGTTGTAGTCCTATGAGTCCCAGGAATGCCAGACCCCGAGCCAGAACAAGGCAGTCAAGGTTTATCCTCTGGCAGCAGGCATAAAGACATAAAGATTTGGGCCAGACATGTATAAGTGCTCCCCTCTGAGAGATGCTGTCAGTCTGGTGCATAGCAGAATGAGTGTGTGAAAATAGTACCTGCTCTTGAAGTTCTCAAGAAATGTTTCCAGTCAGCCCTTAAATGTGTGTTTAATTAGAAGCCTGCCCCTCAGGCTGCAACTGTGAAGATAATCTAACATGCCCCTTTCACAGAAAGATTGAGCTCCAGGGTCTGTTGCCCCTTCCTGTTGCTCAGGGTATGGTAATCACTTACAAACTCTTCCTCTGTTGGTTACTGTCCTGTGGTAACCTATGAGCACAAACCCCCAGTATCCACCAGAGCCAGATGATGCAGAGGCTTCCTCAGGCAGGGGCTACTAAAAACAGGGCATTGGAAATGGGTATAAGATCCTTTCTGGAAGATACTAGCAAGCTGGAGTGAGGCAGAGAGACAATATAAAGGTTGCATCCATTGGCCTTTGTTCTCTGAGAGCATGTCAGTAGACCCCTACAAGTGCACCAAACTGGAAGTCTGCTCTCAGGCTAAAGGTCCTGAGCAAGCAACTAGGCCTCTTTATAAGAAAGGTTAGGGGTGTGTTTCAGTCCACTAACGGTGCAGTACTCAGGGAATAGTAGTCTTCCAAGAACTGAATTTCCGATTATTATAGTCCAGTGTACCCAGGAACATAAGCTCCTCAGTCTCCAGAGTCAGGCAGTAAAGGGGCATCTTCTGGGTAGCAATCATAAAGACCAGTTCACTAGATGTAAATACCCAAGTACCACATGTGTGTGAAGCTCCCCCTGGGAGATACTGTGCTCTGGTGTGGCACTGAACGGGGGCGGGGGAGGCATTCATTGGCCTTAGGAAAGCAGAGGGAGAGCGGGAAGATGGCACCCACTAGCCTCCACCACAGAGAATATCTCAGCAAGCCTCTGTTCCTCAGAACCATGCTCTAAAATGAGAAAGTGAGTCTCTTTTACGTAAAGTCTGGGCACTTCTCAAAGAGTTGCTTCTGTATTTCTGATCCCTGGGGCAGATGAGCCCCTGTACAGGTGCTTTATGAAACATTTCTTAGTTCCCCATAGCCTTGTGGGTCTTGTGAGCAGGAGTCCCATTGGTCTTCAAAGCTGGCTGTTTTGGGAGCTTGTTTCTCAGGTGATAGTCTTAAAAGTTGGGGTATCTGATGTAGGGTAGGAACCCTTTGTTCTTCAGGGAGAACCTCCAGGTTTTGAGTTCATTGCTGATTGTGGTTTGCAGCACCAGGTATGGAGTTTATGGTAAGATTGTGTCTCTACCTTTCCTCCTGCTTCAGTGTGGTTTCCCTCTTATTTGCCTGAGATGAAGGGGTCACTTTGCCTGGTTTTAGTTATTTTTAGGGGAAGTTGTTCAGTAGATAGCTGTAGATTCGGTGTGTTTTTAGCTTTTTTCATGGTGAAATTAAGCTCTGTGTAATTATCATTAGTGATTATTTTAATATTAGCTGATTTTATATAAAATAGATTGAGATATCTAACGTTAACATGTGTTAAAAAGATAGTATCAGATTTAAGGAGATTTCTTAGTGACTGATATCTGGCACTCAGTAGAGATTTTTTTTTCAGTGACTAGAAATTCTTATTTCTGTTTTGATTGCTGCTTAACAAATCACCCCATAACTTTGTGGCTTAACATGCTAATTATTATTATATTATACTATATATAATTATATATTAATAATAATAATAATATAAATGCACCATTTCTGTGGGTAAATAATTTGGGAAGGTCTTAGGTTGGGGTTCTTCCATGAAATTTCAGTCAGACATGATGTGGAGCTGGAACAGCTTGCTGTCTCTCGTTTCATGCTGTCTTGAGTCTTTCTGTATGGATTCTACATGTGGTCTAGTTTGGGCTTCCCACAGCATTGTGGCCTAATGGCAGTTAGACTGCTCACATGGTAGCCAAAGGTTTCAAGAGTGAGTATTCCAGTGAGTAAAGCAGAAGCTACATGGTGTTTTATAATCTATCCTTAGGATTCACATAGGATTACTGCCTCAACTGATTAGCTAGACACAGCCTACCTAGTTTCAAGAGGAAGGGACATAGCAGTTAGTCTCTCAATGGGAGGAATTTCAGAGAATTGGGGGTCAGCTTTTTAAACCACCACAATTCTGCGTAATGGTTGTTAAGGCAAGTTGGTGGGCTGGATTACACTATAATGTTTAACATGGGTTAACTCCTTGGGATTTGGAAGAGGCTCACACTTAGAACCTTTTCAACTATGGATGCATAAGAAATGATGAAGAGAATTCAACAGCAGTCCTTGGCAGAACTTTTTTTTTTTTTAATTGTCTGCCTTATCCCCTTACTTGCTTTAACTCTTACTTAGGATAGAAAAGTATGTTTCTATGTCCCTTTATATTCTTTTTTAATGAAACAGATTTGATACCAAAAAACCTGGTATAGTTAGTCTTGCTGAACATTTATTTGGTATAATGTAGTTGAGTACAAATACTATAATGTATATCATTCTAAAAGCATTTGATGGATTAGTGTCTGTTTTGGTTACCTTTGCTCAGTTACTGCTGCTATGGCAAAGGCTAGTACCAGTGAAAACACTCATTGGTTTGAAAAGATGAGGTCATTTAGGGCACCTCAGCCTCCCACTTTGGTGCAGATGCTTGTCAGCAATTAGATATCTGAGCACCTGCAGGGTTCCTGGTCTTGTGTTGTGGTCTATATTTTGAGTGGAAGGCTGCAAAAAACTGAGTTATTGTGGAAGTCCATCAATTCATAGTCATGTAAGTAAAATTTGAATTGTCTTCAGTAACTTAAAACAATTAGAAGAAACCGATAGGAATCTGGTTAAAGTAGAGAAATGTAATGAGATTCACATTAGAATAGGTTGACTGATGGGATAGTCCCCAAATCTCAGTGGGTTAGTGCGATGCAAGATTTTTCTTTGTGTCTATGTTCTAGGCAGGTGTTTTTGAGCAACTTTACAGATGGTTCTTTAGGAACCTGGCCTTCCTTTTTGTTGTGGCTTCACATCCCCTCAGCTCTTGGAGTTCTCTGCCAGATTCTCTGCATGCAGCCAGAGGGAGGGAGAGGGTGCGGTGTGTTTAATGGGCCAGAACTGGAAGTGGTGTGCATAACATCCCCACTGCAAAGGAAATTGGCAAATGTTGTCTAACTGTATTTGAAGGAATAGAAAAGGGGTTTGGTGATCATGCAAGCAGTTTCTGCCACAGAATTCTTTATCTATTTCAAAGGAGTTTAAGTCCAAATGAAGTAAAATATTTTGAAGATATAATAGCCATTATATTCTTTTATATTCATGTAATAATGCCCAGAAATATAATGGTGCCTGAAGAACAAAGTCCTTTTTTTTTTTTTTTTTTACTCTTTATAGTCTCTAACCATGTTGTGTCCTTGATTTTGTATGAAAAAGAACTAGGTGTGAATTATAGCCTGAAGGGGTAAGCAAATGCAGTCTTTAAAAGATTAATATGATGACGATGATGGCATTCAGATGATGGCAAGAATTTCATCAGGACAAGATGGAATTGAACATTAAATGACAGGATATTCCAAACAGTGGTATTCACAATTATAGTATGCTTACAACTCAAAGCACTATTTAAGGGGTGCTGTTCAAAAGTTTACTTAAAGTCAAGTTAGAATACATACATTAGTAATCCATCTTTGGCGCTTACTTGATCTGAAGCTTTGACTTAGTATTTTTAATAACAGACTCAAACTGGATTGGATTAAGTATGGGTCAATTTTGAAATGAAATCTGTTAACTCAGAAAATTTCCAGTAATAGTTTAAATGCTTACTACTAATAATAATTTTTTTGTAATAATTTAAAATCTCTACTTGCAAGAGAATGAATAAAAAGCCAGGTAGAGAGTTAAAACATGTAGGCAAGGTAGTGTTTTAGCTTATTAATTCAGCTACTTTCATTGTTTAGGAAGTTACATTGTATTTACAGGTAAGTGCCTATCTACAGGAAAATAACAACACACATTGCTACATATGGGTCAGGAGGAGAAAATAAAACTACCTAGATGAAGACAGCAAGATCAATTACAGAGATTTTAGGAATGAAAAGGAATAAGTAATCAGTTATTACTACTCTAGAATAAGTGGTTTTCAAGGGCAAAACAATGCAAACTTTTAAAAATTAGTAAAGGAGAACTGCCTAGTCTAAAAATGTCAATAAGAGTCAGTAACCCTTTTTTGTTAATAAAAATGTCTTGGTCATGAAATATTAGCTTCATACTTCAAGTGTTCAACAGAAGTGACATAATAGGTATTAAGGAGATGCCCTAAGGGCTCTGAGCCAGCGCTATAGATAGTGAGGGCACATTTGGAAATTAGTTTTGGCCTCTGGTGGACAATAAATCTGCCTCAGCTCCATAGAAATCAGCCCAGAGACCAAAGAAAAGCAAAGATCCAGAGGAGGAGAAACAAAATCAAATGAAGCCCCAGGAGTTGCAGGAAATCATCTTATAGCATTTCCATGACAGTCTCCTGACAGAGTCCCTCATACCATTCTCTTCTGGGTGTCTGCACACACTGTGGGAGCCCCTGACCCCAGACTCTGACTTTGCTGTGTTTTCAATGCATAAAAGAAGTTATTGATACTCTAGAGAAGCCACCACTACTTCCTCTTGAGTTTTCTCATCTGTAAAAGTACAAGGGACCAAATACAGGGAGTACCGATGAAAGACAGGTGGGTTCTTGGAAACAGCGAGGCCACAATCCAGCTACAAACAAGTTCCCAGTTTCTGCCTTTCTCTGTGGGATGGGGAGGGGGTGATGGAGGAGCTGGGTGAAATAACACTCTACCTGCCAAAATCTTAGATTCACAGCATGAGGAAAATGTGTTCAAGAATCCAAAAGAACATGATCCTGAACTATTCAAAAGTACTAGAAGTCCTAGGCAGAGCAAGTAGATAAGAAACAGAAATAAAAGGCATCCAAATGGGAAAGGAAGTAAATATGTCCTTTTTGGATATGAAATGATCTTTTATTTAGAAAATCCTAAAGATTCCACCAAAACATTTAGTATTAATGAATTCTCAAAAGTTATAGGATATATTATCAATATACAGAAATCAGATGTGTTTCTAAATAAAGAAAATAAGCTCTTTCACAATAGTGTCTAAAACAATAAATTAGGAATAAATTTAACCAAGGAAGTGAAAGGTCTACATACTGAAAAGTATAAAACCTTGATGAAAAAAATTGAAGATAAATCGGAAAATACCCCATGTTCAGTGATAGGAAGATCATTTTTTTTTTTTTAAATTCTACTCATTCTGCCCTTCTCCACTCCCCTGTAAGCACCATTTTGTTCTCTACATTTATGGGCCTATTTCTGTTTGTTTCTTTTGTTTTTTTAGATTCCAAAAATAAGTGGAATCATGATATTTTTCTCTGTGTGACTCATTTCACTTAGGATAATAACATCCTCTAGGTCATCCATGTTATGGCAAATGGAAAGATCTCATTCTTTTTTATACCTCAGTAATATTTCATTGCCTTCTTTATCTGTTCATCTATCAGTGGTGCTTAGGTTGCTTCCATATCTTGGCAATTATAAATAATTCTGCATGGAATGCCTGAGTTGCTCAGTGGGTTGAACATCTGCCTTTGACTCAGGTCATGATCTCAGGGTCCTGGGATTAAGTTCCTATTCAGGCTCCTTGGTCAGCAGGGAGCCTGCTGCTCCCCTAGTTTGTGCACTCTCTCTCTGACAAATAAAATAATAAAAAACAAATTCTGCAATAAACATAGGGTTACATTTATCTTTTTAAATTAGTGTTTCATTTTATCTGGGTATATACCCAGTAGTGGAATTACTGGATCATATGGTATTTCATTTGCAATATTTTGAGGAACCTCCATACTGTGTTCCATTGTGGTTGCACCATTTGCATTCCCACCAGCAGTACACAAGGATCCCGTTTCTCCACATCCTTACCAACACTTGTTACTTCTTCTTTTTGATATCAGCTATTCTGACAACTGTAAGGTGATGTCTCACTGTGATTTTGATTTACATTTCCTCGGTGACTAGTGATGTTGAATATCTTTTCATGTATTTATGGGCCGCCTGATGTCCTCTTTGGAAAAATGTCTATTCAGGTCCTCTGCCCATTTTTAATAAGAATATTTATTTATTTGGTATTGGGTTATATGCATTATTTAATATTTGGGGTATTAACCCTTTATCAGATATATCATTTGCAAATATCTTTTCCCATTCAGGAGGTTATATTTTTGTATTGTTTATTGTTCCTTTGCTGTGCAAATGCTTTTTATTTTGGTGTAGTCCCAATAGTTTATTTTTGTTTTTGTTTCCCTTGACTGAGGAGACATATTTAGAAACATGTTGCAAAGGCCAGTATCCAAGAGATTAATTATTAAGTTTTCTTTGAGAACTTTTATGGTTCTTTTTGTCTCACATGTAGGTCTTTAATATATTTTGAGTGTATTTTGTGTATGATATAAGAAAGTAGTCCACCCTCATTCTGTTGCATGTAGCTGTCCAGTTTTCCTAATGCCATTTATTGGAGACTCTTTTCCCCCTATTGTGTATTCTTACATGTTTTGTTTTAGATTGATTGACTAGATAAACAAGACTTTATTTCTGGGCTTTTCATCGTGTTCTATTGACTGATGTATCTATTTTTGTGCTGAGTACTATACTTTTTTGATATCTGTATCTTTGCAAAATAACTTGAAATCTGAATTGTAATACCTCCAGCTTTGTCCTTTCTAAAGCTTATTCTGTCTATATGGATGGACTGGAAAATTCATTAAAAGTCACCTACAGATTCAATGTAATACCTATAAAATTAGAATGGCATTTTTCACAAAAATAAAAAAAAATACTAAAATTTGTATGGATCCACAAAAGACCCTGCATAGCTAAAGCAATCCTGATAAAGAAGAACAAAGCTGGAGTCATCACACTTCCTGATTTCAAACTTAAAATACTAAAAAGTTATAGCAATTAAAACACTGTATTTCTGGCGTAAAAATAAATATATATATTAGTGGAACAGACTACAAGCTCAGAAATAAACCCCTGCATTATGCATTTGATAAGGGAACCAAGAACTTTCAATGGAGAAAAGATAGTCTCTTTAACAAATAATGCTGGAAAACTGTATAACAACATGCAGAAAAATAAAGTAGACTCCGATCTTAAACCACTCACAAAAATTAACTTGAAATGGATGAAACAAACATAATATATGATATTGTAAAACTCCCAGAAGAAAATATAAAGAAGAGGCTCTTTGACATTCATTTTGGCATTGAATCTTTGGATATTATACCAAAAGCAAAAGCAACAGAAGGGGTTTCAAGACGGCAGCATAGGAAGATCTTGAGTTCATCTCCTCCCACAGAAACAACAGATATACCACTAAATATCGAGTCATTTCTTCATTAAAAGCCTTGAAACTTGGATGAACAGAGCATCTATAATGAGAGATAAAGACAAGGTCTAGCCAACAAATGAAATGCCCCACCCCAGGCACACGATCCAAGATTGGGAGGCTCTCAAAAGTATGGAAATTCTCTCTGAGGAGCAAGAGGTTGAAGCTCCAAGACTGGCACTCCCACCTTTAGATCCTACAAAGGTGTAACAAGCCCTCCAAAAGCCAGGCTTTGAAAACTAACAGTGATTACATTCAGGAAAACTATGGAGCTATATAGGAATTGAAATACTGCTCTTAAAGGGCTTATGCACAGTCTCCTTCACCCTGAGACACAGTGATGAAACACCAGTTAGAAAAGCACCTAAAATATAAGTGAAGATATCCACTTACTAGTCCCAGGGTACCTGCCCAAAGGGGCAAGACACTACTGAGACATCCTCTGGGAATGAAGACATAGTTGGGTGCCATTTTTATGATTGCATTCTATCATGCTAGTTCTGACACTGGCAAGTGCCATCTTACTATTCTCGCTTTTTACCTATTAATGCTAGTAAGCACAGTCCATTGAAAGTCCCACCAGCTGCCATAGCTGCACTAACCACCACAGCACCTCAACCAGCCTGTTACATGGATGGGTGGGTCAGGGAGAGCCATGCCCACCACTTTGGTTCCTAGTGGCAGCCACAGAGCTCTTTCCAGCTGATCTGGGAGAAAGCCAGGCCCACTGCCACAGCCCTAGTCAGACAGGACAGGAAATATCCTTGCCCAGCACTACCGTTGCTGTGACAGGTGCAGCCAAGCACCTCCTGTCTCTGTAGTCCCAGCTATGGCTGTGGCAACCCAAGCATTCCAGCTGGAAAGAGAGCTGCACCCTCAGCCACTCCATAGCCTCTGTATTGCCATAACCTCTGGGATAGCATCAAATATATTAACATTTGCATTGCATGTATCCAGAAAGAGAAAAAGAGAGAAGTGCAGAAAACTTACTTGAAGAAATAAGTAATGGCTAAAAATTTGCCTTTCCTGGGGAAGGCAACATGTGCGGATCTAAGAAGTACAGGGAGTTTCAAAGATGAACTCAAAGAAATTAATACCAAGACACAATATAATTGTCAAAAGTTAAAGAGAAAATATTACAAGGAACAAGAGAGAAACAACTAGTTATGTATGAGGGAACCCCTGATAGGCTGTCAGCTGATTTCTCAGCAGAAACTGTATAGGCATGAAAGGAGTGGCATTGTATATATATTTAAAGTGTTGAAAGGAGAAAACATAAAATAATTCTCTACCCAGTAATTTTATCATTCAGAATTGAAGAAAAGATAGAGTTTTCCAGACAAGCAAAAGATAAAGGAATTTGTCACCACTAACCTGTCATTATAAGAAATATTAAATAGACTTTGAGCAGAAAAGCCTTAATTAGAAATAACCGAAAAAAAATCTCACTGATAAATGTAGGAGGATCAAGCACTTATAAAATGAGTATGAAGATTAAAAGACAAATGTAGTAAAATCAGCTTTAACTACAATAATTAGTTTGGGGATATACAATGTAAAAAGATGTCAAATATTATATCAAAAACATAAAACATGAAGGGGGAACAAAAATGTAGTTTTTTTTTTAATGCGTTAAAAAATAAACAACCATGAACTTAAACTGATACACACACACAAAAGTTGTTTTATATGGAGCTCATGGTAATCACAAACCATAAACCTATAATATATACACACACAAAAAAAGCAAAAGAAATCCAAATATATCACTAAGGAAAGGCATGAAACCACAATGGAAGAGAGCAAAAGAAAGAACAGAGAACTATAAAAGCAACCAGAATATAATGAACAAATTTGGATAATTATATTCTTATTAAAAATTACTTTGAATATAAATTTACTAAATTCTCCAATAAAAAGAGGGTGATGGAATAGATAAAAAAAATACAAGTTATCTATATGCTGCCTTACAAGAGACTCATTTCAGATCTAAAGATACATACAGACTAAAATTGAAGTATGTAAACAAATATTACATGCAAATGGAAATGAAAAGAAAGCTGGGGTAGCAGTACTTGTATCACACAAAATAGACTTTAAAACAGTAACAGAAGATAAAGAAGGACATCATTACATAATGATAAAGTCAATGCAATAAGAGAATATAATGCTAGTACATATTCATCTACCACACTTAGGAAGTACCTAAGTATATAAAGCAAATATTAACAGACATAAAGGAAGAAATTGATAGCAACACAATAATAGCAGAGGACTTACATCAATGGATAGATCATTAGGGAAAAAAATCATCAAGAAAACATTTGCCTTAAGTGACCCATGAGGCCAAATGGACCTAATAGATGTATACAGTACATTCTTTTTTTTTTTTAAGATTATTTTTACTTGAGAGAAAGAAAGCATAAGTGAAGGGAGGGGCAGAGGGAGAGGGAGAAGCAGACTCCCTACTGAGTTGGGAGCCCAGTACTGTCCCAGGACCTTGGGATCATGACCTGAACCAAAAGCAGGCACTCAAACGACTGGGCCACTCAGGTCCCCTTATATAGTACATTATATGCAAAAACGGTGTACTATCCAGAATTCTTCTCAAGGGCACATGGAACATTCTATATGACAGACCACAAATCAGGCCACAAAATAAGTATCAATAAATTTAAGGTAATATTAACCATTGTTTGTGACCACAATAGTATGAAACTAGAGACCAATTATAGAAAGAAAACTGGAAAAAACGCAAATACATGGAGACTAAGCCAATTATTAAACAGCCAATAGGTCAAAGAAATCAGAGGAAATTTTAAAAAATTGAGACAAATGAAGATGGAAACACAATGGTCCAAAATCTATAGGCAAGAATACTCTATCCAGCAAAGCTATCATTCAGAATAGAAGGAGAAACAGAGTTTTGCAGACAAACAAAAGTTAAAGGAATTCATGAACACAAAACCAGCCCTATAAGAAATGTTAAAGGGCATTATTTGAGTGGAAAGGAAAGACCATAAATAAGAGTAAGAAAGGTAGGAAGCACAAAAGCAGTAAAAATAAGCATATCTATAAAAATCAGCCAAGGACTCACAAAATAAAAGGATGTAAAGTATGACACCATATACCTAAAACGTGGCAAGGAGAGAAGTAAGAATAGGTTTGAACTTAAGCAACCATCAACTTATTTTTTTAAGGAGCTAAGATAGTGGCATAGTAGGAGGATCCTAGGCTTGTCTCATCCCTTGAACACAATTAGATAACTGTCATAGCATTCTGAATAGCCAAGAAAGCAACTATAACTTAATATAGACTGCTATGTGCAGAAGATATTATATACAAACCTAACACTAACCACAAATAAAAAACCAGTAATAGATAAAAAATAAAGACAAGGGAATCCAAGCAAATCACTAAAGAAAGCCAACTAATCATGAGAGAAGAGAGCAAGGTAAAAAAGGAACAGAGAAGAACTACAAAAATAACCATAATACAAGTAACAAAATGGCAAAAAGTACATACCTATCAATAATTATTTTGAATATACATGGACTAAATGCTCCTATAAAAAGACACAGAGTGAGGGGTGCCTGGGTGGCTCAGTGGGTTAGGCCTCTGCCTTCAGCTCAGGTCATGGTCTCAGGGTCCTGGGATTGAGCCCCACATCGGGCTCTCTGCTCAGCGGGGAGCCTGCTTTCCCCTCTCTCTCTGTCTCTGTGCTTACTTGTGATCTCTCTCTCTGTATCAAAAAAATAAATAAAATCTTAAAAAAAAAAAAAAGACACAGAGTGATAAAATGGATTAAAAAAAAAAAGACCCATCCCTATGCTGCCCACAGGAGACTCATTTCTGACCTAAAGACACCTGCAGACTTAAAGTGAAGGCATGTAGAAACGTTTATCATGCAAATTGATGTGAAAAGAAAACTAGGATAGTAATACTTCTATCAGACAAAATAGACTTTAAAACAAAGACTGTAAGAGACAAAGAAAGACATTATATAATCAGAAATGGAACAAACCAACAAGAAGATATAACAATTGTAAATATTTACACACCCAACATAGGAGTACTTCTATACATAAAGCAGTTAAAAACAAACAAAAGGAACTAATCAATAGTAAGACAATAATAGTAGGGGACTTCAACATCCCACATACATCAGTGGATAGATCATTTAAACAAAAAATCAACAAAATACTGGTTTTGAATGACACACTGGCCACATGGATTTAACAAATATATTCAGAACATGCCATCCAAAAACAGCAGAATCACATTCTTTTCAAGCACACATGAACATTCTCCAGGATAGATCACATACTGGGCAAAAAAACAAGTCTCAACAAATTAAAAAAGATTGAAGTCTACCACGTGCCTTTTCTGATCACATGCCACAAAACTAGAAATCAACCACAAGGAAAAAGTCTGGAAAGAGCACAGATACATGGAAGTTAAACAACATGCTACTAAACAATGAATAGTTCAACCAAGAAATTTAAAAAAAAATTACATGGAGACAAAAGAAAATGAAAACACAGTAGTCCAAAATGTTTGAGATACAGCAAAAGTAGTTCTAAAAGGGAATTATTTACCAATACAGGCCTACCTCAAGAAACAAGAAAAATCTCAAATAAAGTACCTAAACTTGCACCTAATGGAGCTAGAAAAAGAACAAATGAAACCTAGAACAGCAAAAGGAAGGAAATAATCAAGATTAGAACAGAAGTAAATGATATAGAAACTAAATAAAACATTAGAATAGATTAATGAAACCAGGAGCTGGTTCTTTGTAAAAAATTAATAGAATTGATAAACCTCTAGCCAGACTTTCAAAAAGAAAAGAGAGGACCAAAATAATAAAATTACAAATGAGAGAGGAATACAAACCATAGAAATATAATTATAAGAGAATATTATGAAAAACTATATGCCAACAAATTGGATAAACTTGGAGAAATGGTTAAATTCCTACAAACATATAAACTACCAAATCTGAAACAGGAAAAAATAGAAAACTTGAACAGACTGATAACTAGCAAAGAATTGAATCAGTAATCAAAAAATTCCCAACAAGCAAAGGCCAGGGCAAATTCTAGCAAACATTTACAGAAGACTTAATACCTATACTGAAACTATTCCAAAAAAAGAAAAGGAAGGAAAACTTTCAGATTCACTCTATGGGGCCAGCATTACTGTGATGCCAAAACCAGATAAAGACTCCACTAAAAAAAGAGAAGTACAGGCCAATATCCCTGATGAACATGGATGCAAACATTTTCAATAAAATACTAGCAAACCAAATCCAACAATACATTAAAAAAATCATTCGCCATGGCCAAGTGGGATTTATTCCTGAGTTGCAATGGTGGTTCACTATTCACAAATCCGACACCTGGGTGGCTTAGTCCTTTAAGCATCCCAGGGTCCTGGAATTGAGTCCCACAGTGGGCTCCCTGCTCAGCAGGGGGGTCTGCTTCTCCCCCTTCCTCTACCCCTCCCCCCTTCTCATGCACTCTCTTTCTCAAATAAATAATCATTAAAAAAACTCACAAATAAATGTGATACATCACATTGTATAAAAGAAAGGATAAAATAAAAGGATAAGAACACATGATCGTTTCAATAGATGCAAAAAAAGCATTTGACAAAGTACAACATCCATTCATGATAAAAACCCTCAACAATTAGGTTTAGAGAGAACATAACATCATAAAGGCCATATACAAAAATCCTGCAGGTATTATCGTCCTTAGTGGGGAAAAACTGAGATCTTTTCCTCTATGGTTAGGAACAAGACAATGATATTTACTCTCACCACTGTTATTTACTGGAAATCCTAGCCACAGCCATCAGACAACATAAAGAAACAGGCATCCAAATCAGCAAGGAAGAAGTCAAACTTTCACTATTTGCAGATGACATGATATTCTGTAGAAAACCTTAACTACACCAAAAAACCTGCTAGAACTGGTAAACAAATGCAGTTAAGTTGTAGGATACAAAATCAACATACAGAAATCTATTGCATTTCTATACACCAATAATGAAAGAGCAGAAAGAGAAATTAAGCAATCAATCCTATTTACAAGTATACCAAAAACAATAAGATACCGAGGATTAAACCTAACCAAAGAGGTAAAAGACCTGTACTCTGAAAACTATAAAATACTGATTAAATAACTGAAGGTGATACAAAGAGATGGAAAAACATTCCATGCTCATGGATTGGAAGAAAAAAATTTGTTAAAATGTCTATATTCCCCAAAGCAATCTACACATTTAATGCAGTCCCTATCAAAATACCATCAGCATTTTTTCACAGTGCTAGAACAAACAATCCCAAAATTTGTATGGAACCACAAAAGACCCCTAATAGCCAAAACAACCTTGAAAGAGAAAAACAAAGCTAGAGGCATCATAATTCCAGACTTCAAGTTATATTACAAAGCTGTAGTGATCAAAAAAGATGGTATTGGCATAAAAATGGACACATAGATCAATGGAACAGAATAAAAAAACCGAGAAATGAACCCATAACTGTATGACCAATTAATATTCAACAAAGCAGGAAAGAATATCCAATGGGAAAAAGACAATCTCTTGAACAAATGGCATTGGGAAAACTTGATAGCAACATGCAAAAGAATGAAACTGGACCTCTTTCTTATACCATACACAAAAATAAATTCAAAGTGGATTAAAGAGCTGAATGTGAGGCAGGAAACCCTTAAAATCCTAGAAGAGTGTACTCTTTGACATTGACTGTAGCAACTTCTTTCCAGGTATGTCTCCCAAGGCAAAGCAAACAAAAGCAAAAATAAACTATTAGGACTCCATCAAAATAAAAAGCTTCTGCAAAACAAAGGACAATCCACAAAACCATAAGGCAACCTACAGAATGGGAGAATATATTTGTAAATGACATATTTGATAAAGGGTTAGTATCCAAAAATACTTTGGGTGTTGGGAAACACACCAAAACCAAATAATCCAGTTAAAAAATGGCAGAAGGGGGTAGCCCCTGGGTGGTTCAATCATTAAGCATCTGTCTTTAGCTCAGGTCATGATTGCAGGGTCCTGGGATGGAGCTCCACATGGGGCTTCCTGCTCAGCAGGAAGCCTGCTTCTTCCTCTCCCATTCCCCCTGCTGGGTTCCCTTTCTCACTATATCTCTCTTTGTCAAATAAATAAATAAAATCTTTTAAAAAAAATGGGCACATTAATAGACGTTTTTCCAAAGAAGACTTATAGATGGCCACCAAACACATGAAAAGATGCTCAACATCAATGATCATCAGGAAATGCAAATAAAAACTATAGTGAGATATCGCTTCACACCTGTGAGAATGGCTAAAATCAAAACACAAGAAAGAGTAGATGCTGGAGAGGATATGGAGAAAGGGGAACCCTTGTGCACTGCTGGTGTGAATGCAAACTGGTACAGCCACTATGGAAAATGGTATGGAGGTACCTCAAAAGTTAAAACTGAAACTACCCTACAACCTAGCAATTGCACTACTAGATATTTCCCCAACTAATACAAAATACTATTTCAAAGAGATACATGCATCCCAGTGTTTATAGCAGCATTTTCTACAATGGCCAGATTATGGAAACAGCCCAAGTATCCATCCATCAACTGATGAATGAATAAAGGACATGTGGTATCTCTCTCTCTTTTTTGCCCCGCTGTGCTCTTAACTATAGAGGACAAACTGATGGTTACCAGAGGAGAGGTACACATGGGGATGGGTTAAAAAGGGATGGGAATTAAGGAGTGCATTTGTTGTGATGATCACTAAGTGCTGTATGAAAGTGTTGAATCATTATACGATACACCAGAAACTAATATTACACTGTATGTTAACTAACTGGAATTTAAATTAGAAATTAGAAAAAAAGACATGTGTACCCCTGTGTTTACTGTAGCATTAGTTACAATAGCGAACATATGGACGCAACCTAAAGGCCCATTGATAAATGAATGGCTAAATAAGATGTGGTATACATACACAATGTATATATAACTGACCCATAAAAAAGAATGAGATCTTTCTATTTGTGACAAAATGGATGAATTTAGAGGATATTATGCTAAGTGAAATAAGACAGAGAAAGACAAATACCATATGACTTATATGTGGAATCTAAAACAAAAGAATAAGCAAACTAATAAACCAACAAAAACAAAGATTTATAAATATGGAGAACAACTGCTTATTGCCAGAATGGAGGGATTTGGGCGGGGGTGGGGAAAATAAGTGAAGGAGATTAAGAGTACAAAATTCCAGCTACAAAATAAATAAATCACTAGAATGAAAATTACAGCATGGAGATTATAGACAATAATATTGATTTTTTTGACAATAGTAGTGTAATAACATTCTCTGGTGATAGCAGCTACACATCATGGTGAGCATAGGTTAATGTATAGAACTGTCCAATCAATATGTTGTACCTGAAACTAATATAACAAATATTAGTTATACTAACTGATATAAGTATATAAATTACACTTCAAGAAAAAATATATATATACTGAATCAGTACTCAAAAAACTTCCATGAAAAGAAGTCCAGGACAAGATGGCTTCATAGGTAAACTCTACCAAGCATTTAAAGTATAGTTAATACCTATTTTCCTCAAATTATTTTTAAAAGTTGAGGAGGATGGAATAATTTTACACTCATTTATGAGGCCAGTATTGCCTTCATACCAAAACCAAACAAGGACACTGCCAAAAAAGAAAAGAAGAAAATTATAGGCTGATATCCCTGATGAACATAGATGTAAAACTCTCAACAAAATATTAGGAAACTGCATTTAACAATACATTGAAAGGATCATACTCCATGATATTATGAAATTCATTTCAGGGATGCAGGGATAGCTTAACTTTTGCAAATCATTTGAAGTGATACAGCACATCAACAAAACAAAGTTTTAAAATCATATCATTTCAGTTGATACAGAAAAAGTGACAAAATTTAACATCCAATTATGATAAAACTCTCAACAAATTGTTTATAGCAGAACAGACCTCATAATAATAAAGGGCATATATGACAGTTCCACAGCTACTTAACAGTGAAAAATGGAAGGATTTTTTTTTCCCCTAAGAGCAGGAACAAGACAAGGATGCCCATTCTCTCCACTTTTATGCAACATAATGCATTGGCATTTGTAACCACAGCAAAGTAGGCAAGAAAAAGAAATATAAAACATTGAAATTAGAAAGGAAGAACTAAAACTGTCAGTCTTTGCTGATGACATGTTACTACTCATGGAAAACCCTAAAGACTCTGTCAAAACATATTAGATTCATATGTCAAAACAAACATATGTCAAAACATATAGATTAGATAAATTCAGTACAGTTTCGGGATAAAACATTAATATACAGAAACCTGTTTTGTTTCTGTACACTAATAACAAACAAGCAGAAAGAAATTAAGAATATAACCCCATTTACAATTTCATCAAAAAGAATAAAATACGAAGGAATATTTAAACCAAGGGGGTGATAGACCTGTATTCTGAAAACTATATTATTGAAAGGAACTGAAGACTACACAATTAAATGGAGAGATGCACTGTGCTCATGGATTGGAAGAATTAATATTGTTAATTGAAAGCAATCTGAAGAGGCTCTGCAATCCCTATTAAAATACCAGTGACATTTTTTACAGATAGAAGAAATAATCTTAAAATATGTGTGGAACCATAAAAGACCCTAAATAGCCAAAGCAATCTTGAGAAAGAACAAAGCTGGAGGTATCACACTTCCAGATTTCATACTGTACCACAAAGCCATAATCAATACAATATGGTACTCCTACAAAAACCAACAGATAGATCAATGGAGCAGAAGGGAGAGCCCAGAAATACACCCAAGCTTATATAGTCAATTAACCTATGATTTCAGACCAGAATATACATTGGAGAAAATGCTGTCTCTTCAATTAATGGTGCTGGGAAAACTGGACAACTACATGCCACTGGACCACTGGACCAGGAACTGTACCACTTTCTTACACCACAAACAAAAATAAACTCAAATTGTCTTAAGGACTTAAATATAAGACCTAAAACCATAAATCTTCTAGAAGAAAATACGGGCACTAAGTTTTTAACATCAATTGTAGCAATACTGTTTTGGATCTATCTCTTCAGGCAAGGACAACAAAACCAAAAATTTTAAAATGAGACTACATCAAACTAAAAAGATCTTGCACATCAAAGGAAACTACACACAAAACAAAACAAAATGTAACCTAATGAATAGGAGAGGATATTTGCAATGATAATTTAGTAATGGGTTGTTATGCAAAGTATATAAAGAACTCCTACAACTGAGTATCAAAAAAATGTGCTATGATATGGATAGAGGACCTGATTAGATATGTTTCCAAAAAAGAAATACAGGTAGATGGTCAACAGTCACATGGAAAGATGATCAAATCAGTAATCATTAGGGAAGTTCAGAGCAAAACCACAGTGAGATAACTCTACACCTATCAGAAAGGCTATCATTAAAAAGACAAGAAATAGCAATGTTAGCAAGCATGGGGAGAAAAGGCAGACTTTATGCACTGTTGGTGAGTATGTAAAGTTGGTGCAGCCAGTATGGAAAACAGTATGTGGAGGTTCCTAAAAAATTAAAAGTAGAACTACTGTATTGTTCAACATTACCATTTGTAGGTATTCATCTGAAGAAGATGAAAACACTGATGTGAGGGGCGCCTGGGTGGCTCAGTGGGTTAAGCCGCTGCCTTCGGCTCAGGTCATGATCTCAGGGTCCTGGGATCGAGTCCCGCATCGGGCTCTCTGCTCAGCAGGGAGCCTGCTTCCCTCTCTCTCTCTGCCTGCCTCTCTGTCTACTTGTGATCTCTTTCTGTCAAATAAATAAATAAAATCTTAAAAAAAAAACAACACTGATTTGAAAAGATAAATGCACCTCTATGTTCATCACAGCATTATTTACGATAGCCAAGTTACAGAACAACCTATGTGTATAATGGAATATTAGCCATAAAAGAATGAAATTTTGCCATTTTGCAATTACATGGTTGGGTGTAGAGGGCATTATGCTATACGAAATAAGTCAGACAGAAATACAAATACAAATACAAATACTACATGATTTTACTTAAATATGGATTCTAAAAAGCAAATCAAATGAACAAACAAAGCAAGACAGATTCATGGATACAGAGCACAGACTGATGGTTGTCAGAAGGCATAGGGTTGGAGCTGGATGAAATAGGTGAAAGTGATTAGGAGGTCTAATCTTCACTTATAAAAATAAGTAAGTTACAGGAATGAGATGTACAGCATAGTGATTATAGTCAATAGTACAAAAACTCAGTGTGGTGACGAAAAGTAGACTTATGGTGATCATTTCACAATGTATATGAATATCAAATCTCTATGTCCTGTAAGTAGTTATACCTATATATAGTATAGTTTTATGATATAAACTAATTAATAGTATAATATGATAATTAAAAATAATACAGTATTATATATCAGTTATATTTTGATTTTTAAAAAGGTAGAGATGGAACTGAGACTGAGCACCAGAAAAGCATACAAACAAAAACAAAAGCACAAGCAACAAAAGCAAAATTCAACAAGTGGGACCTCATCATACAAAAAATTTGCACAGCAAAAAAAACTGTCAGTAAAATGGAAAGGCAGCCTACAGAATGGGAGAATATAAAGAACTCTTATAGCTCTATAAAAAATACAGTCCAATTAAAATATGGGCAAGGGAACTCCAAAGAAAATATACAAGTGAACAACAAGTATATGAAGAATGCTGAACATCACTAATCATCACGGAAATGCAAATCAAAACCACAATGAGATACCACCTCACTCCTGTCAGAACACCTGTCATCAAAAAGACAAGAGGTAACAAATGTTGGTGAAGATTTGGAGAAAAAAACTCTTATGTACTGGTAATGTAAATTGGTACAGCCACAATGGGAAATGGTATGGAGTTTCCTCAGAAAATTAAAGAATGGAACTATTGTAAGATTCAGCAATTCTACTTCTAGGTATATATTCAAAGGAAATCAGGATCTTGTAGAAGTATCTGTGTTCCCATGTTCATTGCAGCATACTCACAGTAGCCAAGATATGGAAACCACCCTAAGTGTCTATCTGTAGGTGAAAGGATGAAGATAATGTGGTATATATACACAGAGTTCAATATTATTCAAATGTGAGAAAGAAGGAAATCCTGACATTTGCAAAACATAAATGGACCTTGAGAGCATTATGTAAAGTGAAATAAGTCAGAGAAAGACAAATACTGTTGACATTACTTCTATGTGGAGTTTAAAAAAGCTGAACTCATGGTAGAATGGTGTGTGGAGCATAGAAAATGGGGAGATACTAGCCAAAGGGTACAAACCTCCAGTTATAAGATGAATAAGTTCTGGGGAGTCTAATAAACAGCTTGGCGATTATAGTTAATCATACCATATTATATGCTTTAAAGATACTAAGAGTAGATCTTAAATGTTCTCACCACAAAAGAAAAAAAAAAGAAGAAATTATGTGAAGCGATGATGTGTTACTTAACCCTGTTCTGTTGTGGTAGTCATTTTACAACATGTAAGTTATCAGATCATCACACTGTACATCTCAATGTCATATGCCAACTTTATTCAGTAAAGCTGAAAAAAAAAAGTGGTTTTGTATTTGCATCTTCCAGTTGCAAATATAAAGTTAGCTTACTTTCTCAGTGTGGGGTCCTGGAGTACTTAGTAGTGTAAATTTGAACTGCTGGAGACCTGGCTGGCTTTGCACATTCTTAGAGGTGACTATTACTAGTCCTACTGTTGGTATCAGTACTAATTTGGAGGTTTCTTTTGCTGGCACATAGCTGTTTATCAGCCCATCTTTCATTAGTACTTTAGCTCTGTAAGATTAACCTAGGGAATATTAGACTGTTTCTCACTTTGGAAGGGTCCAGGCCTTAGCTGAGAGTTCTGTGCAGCTGGTATCATTTGCCAACCAGGCTACATTGGCGTATCCATTTCTGAAAGTTAATTGTCTGATTTTATCTTATTTTTATTTCTCCTTTTTGTTTTGGCCTCTTAGGATCTCCTTTTCTTTTTTGAGGAATTCAATACATTAATACATGTTACTTTATCTAGTATTAAGATACATTATCAAGATCCTAAAAATAAGGCAAAATGTTGGTTGCTTATCCTAATGCTCTAGGGCATTATCTAACAGGCTAACCCAAAGATTATTTAAATGTCTGGGGATGTATTTTGTCATGTCTCTGATTTTGTGAAGTTCCATATTAACCCATAACTCCTATCTGGTATATATGTGAATGATTTCTATACACAAGGGTTCTGTACACACACACACACACACACACACACACACACACACACACATGTTAGGGGTTTATCTTGAAGGATATTAATCAGTTTGTATCTTACATAACAGTATCATTCCAGTATTTTTTCTTTAAATCCAAGACTCAATTCCCAAATGTTCTTTACCATCATTAATAGTGTAAATAAACCATTGACATGTATTCACTCCAAATTTGTATGAGAATCACTTTTTTAACTTTTTGGAAAGTTTTCTTTCACATCAGGATCAAGCTGGATTGCATTTTGATAGCTTTTTAAAGTATCTTGTCAAACATAAGCAGAAGTAACTACTGAAGCAAAAGTAATATTATTTTATTCTTCATTGAATCTAAGTGATAATGGGACTAGCTCAGTCACTGGCACATGGACTACACTCAGTCAATATTTGCTGTAAAGAATGAATGAATGTATAACCATTTATGTTTGGCTACTATAGCTTTAATTTTGTTGTGTCCTATTGACAATCATGATTTTTCATGAGTAACTGCCACCTTATAGGAATCTTAACACATCTAGTTATTTTTAAAATATCATTTTATGTAATTAATTGCAGCAACAACTTTTACTCTAAACTATGTAACATATTTATTTTTATAGTCTATACTTTTTCATATGAGTGAGAGCTTTTGAAAAAAAATTTTTTTATGATGTACTTTCAGTTGAGTCTGGATTGTTAACCTTCAGTCTTACTGCACTGAAGTTTTAAGATCTTTGTACAGCAGGCTCTGTCTACACAGATTGACAATGCTCTGATCCTGGAGAGCTAGGAGAGTGGCAGAGCCCCTCACTTATGCCAGTTTGCTTAAAACCTTGGTTAGTTCCAGAGGTCAATTTTCTGGACATTGCTGCCTGCTAATTGCTTGCCTACTTGATCATCCCCATTCTGATAAGCTATATTTGTTTTAATAGCTATGGTTGATACTGCTGAATATTTTGGCTATTTGAAAAGTTTTTTGGTATGCTTGTAACATTTACGGGAAAAGCGTTTTCATACCTGTCCATTTCCCCATCTTCCCAGAAGTAACATCCCCTAAAATATTTTTCTTTGTCCTAAGTACTTTGGTTTTCTTTTTTATATTATTAATGCATATTAATTATAGAATAATAGGAAAACAGAGGAGGTAAAGTATAATTTTAGATGCTTTAGAAAGTATGGAACTTTTATTAGTGCATCGTCTACCCAGACTTAGGACTGATACTATCTGTCCCTGTATATCTGAGCCTCTTTTCCCCTGCTGTTCAGCTTGCTTCCAGTGCTGGTCTGTTAACAGAAATTGATGGCATACAGTCTAGCAGTTGTGTTTCCTTAATTCATTGTGTAATTAATAAGCATTGCTATCAGAATCTGGCAAGTGGTTGGAAATTTTCCATAAATATTCCTGGGAGCTTTCAGAATTATTTTGTCTTCATGAGAGATTGGGATATGAAGGCTTTGGATATGCAGTGGTAACAGCACAAGGGGATTCTGATTCTTATGTATATTTGATCTAACTTTGAACAAGTTACATACTCTGTCTAACCCTGGGTCCCTATTATTTAATTTGAGATTATAACTCTTCATAGGGTGATTTTAAGGATTAAATTATACAGTATATAAACAATGAACATTGTACACAATGCAAAAATAAAAGCTTAAAAATCATAGTATATTTATATTAATATTGTTTTCTGCTACTCTGATGCCACATTTTCCTGTAAGTTTTGCTTCACTGGCAGCAGAGATAATAGGCATTCAAGTTAAAAAAAAAAAAATCTGAATCTAACACTAGCCTCTGGCCCTCACCATGTGAACTTAACATTTCTGAGTGTCCCTTGTTTCAATTTTAAAAGTGAGAAATGTCATATCAGTGTTGTTGGGATCCTAGATGGAGTAGCCCAACTTTTTTGTCTAAATCTTTAGGCAGAAGACACTAGCATAATTCTGATTATGCCAGTAGTTTTTAGTTGGTTTTATTTTGTTTAATTCATTAGTAGTTACACGAATAGATAAAACACAAATAGAAGGAATGGTTCAGTCTTCTAATGCATATCCATAGGGAGTCCTTCCAACTTAATCAGTCTGTCAATTTTTCAGTGATGATGATATACCTTTGATCTGAAATTGGTTTTTTTTTTGAAATTTTATTTTTTTCAGAGAGAGAGACAGAATATGCACAAGTGGGGAGGACAGGCAGAGGGAGAGGGAGAGGGAGAAGCAGAGACCCACTGAGCAAGGAGCCTGATGTGGGGCTCGATCCCAGGACCCTGAGATCATAACCTGATCTGAAGGCAGATGCTTAACAGATTGAGCCACCCAGGTGCCCCTTAAATTGTTTTTTTAACATTTATTTCACAGAATTCATTTGTGAACTTATGAGCACTCACCACTTTTCTGTTATCCTGTTGTGAAGTGTGATTTGATTTATCTAATATTAGTGATGTATGTACATCTTTAAACAAATGTCAGTGACTCAACAATACAAGTCTTTTTGATTAAATGAAAAGGCATATGGTTTCTACAGTCCCCCCCACATCCTTTTGAGCACATAAAGTGCCATGTTTTTATTATTTATTTCTGACTTCCACTCAAATGTCACACAGTCTCTAATGAGAAGGAAATGAAATTTTTTTCTATTAATTTGTTGCCTTTGAGAAGTTGGTCATAAATAAGCACAGTCCACTCTATATATAGGCAGATGGCTGTCTTAAAGTTTGTTGGGTAGGGCTCCAGAGCTTTCCAGATTCTCAAAGTCACACTGAACAAGTCATTTTTGAAATGACCATCTAACAGAAATCACTGCCTGTGCTGTACCCAAGCGCATGTGATCTTCTTGCTGCACTTTTATGAAGGTGCCACTAGTCCCTTTTGGAGGCTTTTGGATACTTCTGGACAGTGTCTTTAGCTCCAATACCAATAAGTGCTTAGCAGATTTTTAAAAAGTCAAAATATCTATATATAATTATAATTCTGCTTTTTAACAGGTTATAGGAACTTAAATATACATAGCTTTTCCTGTATCTCTATTACATTTTGCTTCTTTGAAACTAATTATAGCTCAGAGAGTTGATTTGAATTTTGTTTTTCTACCACAGCACTAGTGGTCTCTATGAGTATTGCAGAGTTTAAATTTTGATTTGAATTTTTTTGGAAATTATTCATTAAAAATTAACCATAGGACCAAGTGCTGTGGCATGCTATTAGAAGAGCCCATGAAATTACAATCCATACTCTTTAGATGCAGTTTATTCACCCATCCTGAAACTTACAGAGTCCCTACTATATTTAAAAGAAATCCTAATGGCTTGCTCAGAGGCCTTGTTGAAATCAATGTTTTCTATGTCTGGGACTTCCTTTGACAAAACATAGCAACTCTACCATAATAAGACAGGAATTAAAGTTAGTGTGGTCTGACATTATTTCTTAATTGATGCACTTTTCTAATGGATTCTGTATGCTCTTCTTCTCAAAAATTTTCTGTATAGCAATGTCTTCAAATGGTCCCAGAACCCACATATATTACTCTGTGGATTGAGACATCTACTTTCATATTTTTAAAAATTCACATAGCACTTCCTACTTCTGTTCCTTTAAGTGTCTTTTGTATGGCTTCTCAGTAATTATAATGAATACATTATTAATTACATCTACAAGTACGTTGTATGGTTTGGGATAAAATTCTTCAAATTTTGAGTTCAGTTCAAATAGCTAGATTCTCACATACTCATTATCTATGAAACTTTAATTGTGCTTTATCTTTTATATATATTATTTTTATTATCTCCAGACCAAAAACCATTTCTTTGAAGGGGAAAAATGGTAATAAGATAGTTTTTCTTTTGTCATGTGTTAACTCTATACCATTTTTTCATAATGAGACTGCCCCTTTTTTGTCCTTTTTGCTATAAACCTGAGCAAATATTTGTTTGCCTTTTGATTGTTTTTTAAGTCTTGCTTTATTTTGAAGCTCCATGATAAATACATCCTGATGTAGTTCAGTATCATTACATAATTTAACTTGGCCCCTTACTTACACCTCTTCTCCCAGCAATCAGTTGATCCATATTTGTGTGCTTAACTCTTCCTCAGGCTCTGAGCTCTCACCTGCTCCATAACAATGATTCAGGGAGCCATGGATAATTTCATTTCAAATTAGTATATTAGTAGTGCTTCTGGAACGTCTGACCTCACATTCTAGTTCCAATAAACATTTTTTGTGCCTTGTTCCCCATCTGGCAGGCATGGAAATGGAATTCCAGTCTTATTTACCTTTGCTTGCTTTTCTGCATTTGACAGTCTTCCCAGTTTCTTACCAGCTACTCAAAACTGAGATCCTGTTGTCTACACATAGATCATGGTTCTTCAAACATGACCTCATCTCAAGATTCCCCTTCCTTTTATTGTACTCACTTGTCAGAGTGCCTGTTACTTCTTGCTGTTCTTCTGACATGGGATGAACTTGTCTGCTATTACACTGACTTTCCAAACACACTTCGTAGGAACTCCTCCCAGTGTTTATAAAGCCTAGATCTTCCCTTTGGAAACTGCCAAGTATTAGTTTGTAGACTTCCACTTAGTGGCATCTCTGAAATTCCAGATTCTTGCCCATGGGTTTATATGTAATTTTAGAGCAAAACCCTACTATAATTAACACCTACTTGGAACTTTTGCCTTAAAGAATTGGGCTGTACCATATGTCAGTCATCTGTACGTATTTTTGCTCAGCCGCAGAGTTTGACCTAATCATTCTTAGTCAATGCCTTGCTTTTTCTAATTTTCACTTTTTTTTTCTTTTTTAAACTGAGAAGCATTCTTAATTAGGAGATAGGCACCCCCTGAGAGTCTCTTATCATTGTAGTCACAAAGAGATTAAATTCTCTGGGAACTAAAGCCAAAGGAGCAGATTCTGCCTATCTTTACCTATACTGTTTTTCCTTTGGCACATTAGTCCAGAGCTCAATCATACCTGTGCTTCTTCTCCTTGAGAGAGGCAATGGGGTGGGGAGGTGAAAGATCTCTGTAAACCTGCAGGTGTGATGGGGAAAGATAAGGAGAGAGACATCTTTCTAATTCTGTCTGGTTATCTTCCTTTCTTAGAGTTAAAAATAGCTAACGTTCATTTTACCAAGCACCATTACAAGTATTTCCATATGTTAACTCATTTTTCAAAACAGGTCTGGGAAATAGTAGCTATTCTTATCCTACTTCTGAAGGTGAGAAAACTAAGCTACAGAGAAGTATAGTAACTTAACCGTGGTCACGTAGGCAGTACATTATAGAGGCAGGTTTCATCAGGCAGTCTGACTTCAGAGTCTGATCTCTTACTAACTAGATTATCTCACGTCTCAGAGATAGGGATAGTAGTAGTAATAGTTGTAAGAATAGTAGTTGTAGTAGTAATAGTAGTATTACTAGTCATCATAGTAATACCAGCAGCAGAGAGACAGGAAAGGTATGTCAAGTTTTGGAAGCCTCCTGATAGGCTATGAGGTAGAACTCGTAGATAACATACAGATAATTACAGAATCTAAGTGTATCCCAAATGTTCGTGAAAATGCTATACAGCAATACCATTTTGATAACAATAATTCTGTTACAGATTTCATTTCCTATCTTTAATGGCTAGTTGTAAATGTTTTCTATTATGTTAGTCACCATGCAGTACATCATTAGTTTTTTATGTAGTGTTCCATAATTCATTGTTGGCATGTAACACCCAGTGGTCCATGCAAGCCATGTCCTCCTTAATACCCATCACCAGGCTTACCCATCCCCTCACCCCCCTCCCTTCTAAAACTCTCTGTTTCCTGGAATCCATAGTCTCTCATGGTTCTAAGTGAAATAAGTCAAACAGAGGAAGTCAGTTACCATATGGTTTCACTTATTTGTGGAACGTAAGAAATAGCATGGAGGACATTAGGAGAAGGGAAACATAAGAGACTACGGTAAATTTTTTTTAAGCAAAAAGGGAATTGAAAGGGATGCCATATGTAATTTGCTTTTACTTCTCATCCATGATCTTAGGTTTATTGATTTATCTTATTTACTGTAGGAGAATGGTATAGATAATTCCAATATTTCCAATCCATGGTTTTGCACATGTTTAAGAGAATGTGTACTCAGGAATGTTAAAAAGTGATCTTAAAATAAAATTAAGATAATTCAATTTATAATAGCATGCAAAATAGCAAAATACTTTGGAATAATTTCTAGGTAGTATAAGATGTCTTTGCAGAAAACTACAAAACATTGTTGAAAATAAAGAGAAAAAATATATATTTATGGAGCCTAAGATTTAATATCATGAAGATGATAATATTTCTCAAATTGATCTAGAGATTCAACATAATCCCAGCCTCCTTTTTTTTGGCAGAAATTAACAAACTGATGCTAAAGTTTACATGGAAATGAAAGGAACCCGGAATAACCAAAACAGTCTTGAAAAAGGAGAAAAAAGTTGGAGGATACACATATCATAATTTCAAAACTTACTACAAATTTATGGCATTCAAGACGCTGTGATTCTGGTCTAAGGATAGGCATATATATTAATACAATAGAACTGAGACTCCATCAGTAAACCCTTACATTTATAGTCAGTTGATTTTAACAAGGATGCCAAGGCAATTCAATGGAATAAATTCCTTTTTTTTCAACAAATGGTGAATAACTAGACATCCACATGCAAATATACCATCTACCAAAATTAACTGAAAATGGATCATAGACCTAAAGAGATACAACTGTAGACTCTGGGGGTGCCTGGGTGGCTCAGTCATTAAGGGTCTGCCTTCAGCTCAGGTCATGATCCTGGGGTCCTGGGATAGAGTCCCACACTGGGCACCCTGCTTAGCGGAAAACCTGCTTCTCCCTCTCCCACTCTTCTGGCTTGTGTTCCTGCTCTCACTATCTCTCTCCCTGTGTCAAATAAATAAATAAATAAAATCTTTAAAAACAAAAACTATAGACTCTGAGAAGGAAACAAATAAGTTAATATTTGTGACCTGGAGTTAGGCATTTGTTTCTTAGATATAACCTTAAAGAAAAAAAAATAGACAAACTTTTGTGCTATGATAACATAAAAAAAAAAAAAGGACATTCCACAGAATGGGAGAAGATATTTGCAAATTATATATCTGATATGGGGCCTGTATCTAGACTATATTAAAAAAACTCTTATAACTCAACAATAAGAAAATAAACCTGCTAAAAATAGGTAAAGAATTTCAATAGATATTTCTGCAAAGAAGATATCCATATAGCCAATGAGCTCATGAAAAGGCACTCAAAATCATTAGTAATTAGGGAAGTACAAATCAGAAGCAGAGTGAGAATCCACCTCATACTCCATAGTAGAATGGCTAAAATAAAAAGATATAAATAGCAAGTGTTGATGAGGATGTAATGAAAATATGGAAAAATTGCAATCATTGTACATTGCTGGTGGGAATATCAAATAGTACAGTCACCTTAGAAAACTGTCAGTTCCTCAAAAAATTAAACACAGTTTTATAATGTTATTGAGTAATGCCACTCCTTAAATATGTATCCAAGAGAATTAGAAATCTGTATCTACCCAAACACTTGCACATAGCAGCATTATTCTTAATAACCGATGAATGGAAACAACTCAAGTGTCCATCAATTGGTGAATGGATAAACGAAAGTGGTATATCCATACAATGGACTATTATTTAGCCTTTAGAAGGAATGGAGCACTGATACATGTTACAAAATATATGAACTTTGAAGAAATAGTTATTCTAAATGAAAGAAGTCAGACACAAATACCACATATAGCGTAATATTCTATTATGTGAAACATCCATATAGGCAAATCCATAGAGGAAGAATGTAGATTAGTGGTTTCTAGGGACTGAGGGAATGGGGAATGGGGAATGGAGAGCTATTGCTAATGGAATTTCTTTTTGGGGTTCCAGAATTAGACAGTAGTATTGTGTTGATTATATAACTCTGTTAACTATGTAATATGTATCACTCTTTCTGTAGATAGACAGGGCATGTGGAAGCAAGAGAGAGATTATATTTCTATATATCTATATCTAAGTCTATATCTCTATCTATGTATTCAATGAAGATGTTATTTAAAAATGATCAAGTTGCCAAAGTCATTGCTGGTTGATTGAGGGATACAATCCCTTGAGACTCTCAAAGGAAGCTTAATCTCTGCTTTCCAGATGAATGAAGACAAGACATGGTGAATGATCAATGACTTTGATTTCAGACTACTTCTTCTTGTCCTTCATAAATATTAAGAGCTATAAATTTGTCTCCAAGGACCTCTTTAGCTACATCCCACAAATGTCAGTGTGTTGTATTTTTATGTAGCAAGGTTTAGGTACTCAGTGGAGTGAGTGTCCAGAGGACGTGAAGGCTGCAGAGAGACTGAACCTCCAGGTCAGAGGAAAGCCATAAGGAAAATGGCTTCTTGGTGGGAACATTTTTGGCTGCAGGTGAGACACCCTGATGCCTGTAGGAGTCCAGTTGCTAGTGTGGGCAAGAAGACTTCAGGTTGCCAGTTTCTATGTAGAGAGGATCTTGGGAGGGTTATTGCCAGGCCAGGCTAAGCTTGAAACATGAAGTCCTGGATGGGCAGCTGGGGGCTGAACTCCACCAGATGTCATCATGCCCATACCATTCACCCACTATGCAACATCCAGAAACAGAGGAAAACCTCTTTCTCCTACAATGCTCCTTCAGCGTCCTCCACTGAGAAACCTTGTATGTTGCTCATGTAAAGGAGAGATGCTAAAAGAATGCTGTGTATTATAGCAGATCATATTTTGACAGGTGAACTGGGAGCTGAGAGGTAATAAACTGATAACTGGCTTATGCCTCTGTTTCTTATACTCTCATTGTCATATGTATCACAACCATATACAAGACCATATTATATGTATTTCTTACTTTAAGCTGTCAAATGTGTTTTAAAGAAACGAAGAGGAAAATATAATTTACCCAGACAGTTACTATTTTTTGATATCCTTCATTTCTACCTGAATATTCAAATTTCCTCTAGTATCATTTACAATAAGCATGAAAAAAAAATTGTTTCAACATTTCTTATACTATGGCTTGACTGGTTACATTTTCTTAATTTTACTTTTTATCTGAAAATATTTTTACTTCCTTCTTGAACAGTTTTACTAGATACAGAATGCTGGGTGGTATTTCTTTTCCTTTCAGCAGTGTAAAGATATTAATCCATTCTCTTCTACTTATCGTAATTTCTGATGAGAATTCCACAGTTCTTTGAATTATGTTTATTAAATGTAAAGTATCATTTTTCTCTGGATACTCATAAGCTTGTCTCTTTGTCTTATATTTTCAGGAGTTTGGCTCTGATATGCCTAGGCATTTTTTTTCATACTTAGAGTTCAGTGAGATTCTGGAATGTGTACATTTATGTCTTTTACCAAATATAAGAAGTTTTCAGCTATTATTTCTTCAAATATTTTCTGCCTATTCTGTCCCATTTCTTCTTCTGGATTCCTATTAATCTTATAATAGACCTTTTTGTATTTGTATTTTATATTTTTTATATATTTTATATTTAGCTTCTTTAGAACAGAAAGTTTGCTTGAAGAATACTCAAATGGATACTCCAATCTATCTGCTATAGAATACCACTCTCCTTATGCAACATTATATATTCCTTTTTTCCCTTATTCAAACCTCCCCAAAATACCAATAGCAAAAACAGTGTACTTTGAAGATATAATCTACCAAGGCTCTATAGAAACAAAAATCTATAGACTTCTTCTCAAAAGGAGGGATTGAAAGTCTCAGTCATTTCATGTGATGTGATATGACTTTATGTGATAATCATTCCTCTGCTAATTCCATCACAATTCTAGTTTGATTGTTGCAATTCATGTACTAAATTATAAAGTAAGCCACTACCAAAATAACCTACCCCCCACACACAGAAAAATAACCCTTCATGGCTTTCAGTTATAAGTGGTTATAAGCATGATTTGTATTGACTTTCTTTCTCCACTGCCAGTTATATTCTCCCATTGTCAATTAGTTGGATTTACCCAGGGTTTCATCCCTAAAGGATCTGGCTTTCTAGTGGTCTTGTCTCATGAGTTTGCTATAGTTTTCTATTTACTCAAAATAGTTGGAGAGTAATACCAGGCAACCTCTGGCTTCCAAATACAACCTTCTCTGCTGCCATTGTGTTTTAAATTCCTGTTTTCCTCAGCCAGAGATCAATTGCTCCAGCCAACACAGGAACCCCCTTTTTGCCATTGGCAGAGTGGCACAAGTCGCCAAACTGTGGAAAGAACCAAGATGCCCTTCAACAGACGAAGATGTGGTCCATATACACTATGGAGTATTATGCCTCGGTCAGAAAGGATGAATACCCAACTTTTGTAGCAACATGGACGGGACTGGAAGAGATTATGCTGAGTGAAATAAGTCAAGCAGAGAGAGTCAATTATCATATGGTTTCACTTATTTGTGGAGCACAAGAAATAACATGGAGGACATGGGGAGATGGAGAGGAGAAGGGAGTTGAGGGAAATTGGAAGGGGAGGTAAACCATGAGAGACTATGGACTCTGAAAAACAACCTGAGGGTTTTGAAGGGGCAGGGTGTGGGAGGTTGGGGGAGCCAGGTGGTGGGTATTAAGGAGGGCACGTATTGCATGGAGCACTGGGTGTGGTGCAAAAACAATGAATACTGTACGCTGAAAAGAAATTAAAAAACAAAAGAGAGAGAGAGAGAGAGTGAAAAGGAAAAAAAAAAAAAACTCCATATAACCAGGTGGAAATTTCAACATCTAGTTCATGAAAGTTGTTGACCTCAAACCAGAATCCGATGTCACAAGGGGTGAAGAATACTTTACCAATGAATCATTAGATGTAATATTAAGAGTTCCCAGTCTCTTTCATACCTTGGTTCCTGAATTCAAATGTTCTGGCTATCAGAGAAAGAACATAATATATTGGTCATAGGCTTAGAACATAAATTTCCTATAACTCAACCACAAAAGGGATGGTATTCTAGGTGGAACTAACTGCTCAAGCAATGCTTCTACTTATATTTCCTGCTCGATCACACATTATATATATTATAGCTACTTGATGATGGAGTATTGCTGTGTATACCTGACTTTAGGTAACACTGTTCAAATGAGCAGCTTTGGGCATATAATCACTTGGTATCCCATAATGAGGCAGTCATTTATTCTCTAGTAGGGCCAAATAGTGGTGTGTGTGTGTGTGTGTGTGTGTGTGTGTGTGTGTGTGTGTGTGTAAAATCATATAATTGTGTAAAATATATTTATATGGTTATATATACACAAATATATTATTAAATATATATTTATGTTTATGTTTATATAAATGTATAAATATTAAATATATAATATAGTATATTTATTTGTGTATATTATATATTTAAATATATATATTTCTATATATATTTATTTCTTGCATATATATATATATATGGAAGAAAGTTTTGACTTTCTTCCCAAACCAAGGGTTTTTCTTTGTGATTTTCTTATTAGGGTCAACAACAGGCTTCATACAATTACTGATTAGTTCCAAGAACATTGGGTATTATCGGTCTTAAGGTCCAAGTGGCAGAGTTGCCTTTTACTCCACTTTGACCAGCTAGAGCTCTTTATTCAACTCTGGGGTCTTCTCAATGCTTAGACATGATTTACCCAGTATGTGCATCCAAGTGGTAAACTGAAATGAATATATGTTGGCTCAAATATCCATAAATGCCCATCAAGTATTATATATTTTTATTACTGATAGAAAATACATACTAAGGCAACTTGTGTTTCACTTTGGAAGGGGCATTTCAACATTCATCAGATCCAGAATGCCCCAACTGTATCAGGTACCCGAATCCTGGGGTTTACGTTCTTCTAATGTATGTATTTTACTAGGGCCTTTAAAACAATTGCCATATCAGCATGATATCCATACAGTACACCAGCATGATGTCCTGTAGAATATTCCGATGATCCAAATTCAATGAAATAATGACACAGAGCCAGCAAACTGACATGGCCTTAAATTGGGCAGAAGTATAATGATGACCCCTAGGTGAATGCAAACTGCTTCATTTTATCCTTATTGGAATAGTAAAAAAAAAAAAAAAAAAAATTCCCAGATTAATACCTAACAAATATCAGAAGCAGTGTTGACTGCCAGGAAAGGAACTGCAACTGAAATAGAAACTGAAATAGAAACTTAACTGAAGTAGAAACACCCCTAATGAAGTTTGTGGTAATTCACTGCCATTATCCAAGATCTTTCTGTCTTCAACACAGGTCAGATAGCAAATATGTTGGGCATGTGGTAGGAATTTCCACCTTTGCATATTTCAATACTGAAATGTCAGCACTGGGCTCTATGAATACTACAGGGGAATATGTAGATGTAGATCAAAGCACATTTGGTTTGGCTTTTATAGGAATTTGAGGAGGCTGAGTTTATAGAAATGACTTCCTAAACTACTGGGCCGTCAAGGTCCTACTGCTTCTGCCAGGATTAAGAACTTGCAGGGTGCCTGGGTGGCTCAGTGGGTGAAGCCTCTGCCTTCAGCTCAGGTCATGATCTCAGGGTCCTGGGATTGAGTCCCACATAGGGCTCTCTGCTCAGCAGGGAGCCTGCTTCCTCCTCTCTCTCTCTCTCTCTCTCTCTCTCTGCCTGCCTCTCTGCCTACTTCTGATCTCTCTCTCTGTCAAATAAATTAAAAATTTTTAAAAATTATTAAAAAAAAAAAAAGAACTTGCAAACATAGGGAGCCTCTACACCAGTAACATGATAAGTCTGAACCATGTCACCTCTGCCATAATCTGAACCAACAGAATGCATGACCTTTGCCCTGCTTCTCTTCTTACATAATGCACTTCTAAATCAGGGTCTCAGATGAGTACCTCTGATTAGCAGAACTCTAATAATATCCAAAATTCAAACTTCACAGGAATCTGGGGAAAGTTATTTCTAACTTCCATTCCCTGCAATACAGGAAGATGGGCTAGAGTAGAAAAAGATGGCACATGTGTTGTTTTCACCACTGTAGACTCTCCTATAACCCTGTAAGCCCCGGTTTCCATGCCAGCCTCTTTCAAAAGTTCCACTCTATTTACAAAAGGGCAAGTGTCAATTAAAGTGTAAGGAAGACTAGAAACCATTTTTATAAAAATGTTCACAGAATTTAAATTACCTTAACAGCCATATAGTCTTTGTTCTCTTATGAACTTCAGTCATATTGAGGAGACTGTAACAATTCCTATCTAGATTATGGAAAAGGTCTTTATGATGAACTTCTCTTCCGAGCAGTGTTCTCTAATAGGATTGTATTAACTATAGAAAAACAGATTTTATTTTTAGTATTTAACTTTTCAGTGTTCAATAAATTAAACTTCTGTAACCTTCAAGCTTTTCTGTTATCGACCTATTTATATTAACATGTAACAATTATTGAGCACTTCCTGGGTACCTGGCACTATGTTAACCATTTTTACTATCTAACTTCATATACACAACAACTGAAGTGGGTGCCATCACAATCATTATTTTGCAGATGTGGTAGCTTAGATATAAAAAGTTAAGTAACTTGCTAGTACAAGTTAATAGGCAGTGGAGCTAGGGTTTGGCTCAGGCAGTGTTAGCAGTCCACAGTCCACAGACCTAACCCTATGACTACCCTCATAAATTTATTCTCACTTTTTTTTTTTAAGATTTTATTAATTCATTTGACAGAGAGATCAAAAGTAGGCAGAATGGCAGGCAGAGAGTGAGAGGGAAGCAGGCTTCCCACTGAACAGAGAGCCTGATGCGGGGCTCGATCCCAGGACCCTGAGATCATGACCTGAGCTGAAGACAGAGGCTTTAACCCACTGAGCCACCCAGGTGCCCCTTATTGTCATTTTCTAAATTAACTTTTATTTTACTGTGAATTTTTTTTTTTTTTTTTTTTTTTTTTTTTTTTTTTTTGTCAGAGAGAGAGAGAGGGAGAAAGCAAGCACAGCCAGACAGAGTGGCAGGCAGAGGCAGAGGGAGAAACAGGCTCCCTGCCGAGCAAGGAGCCCGATGTGGGACTCGATCCCAGGACGCTGGGATCATGACCTGAGCCGAAGGCAGCCGCTTAACCAACTGAGCCACCCAGGCGTCCCGACTGTGAATTTTTTTCTTTATCTCCTAAAGCCTTAAATATTAAGAAAGGAAGTAAACAACTAGAGCATCAGTGAAATAGCCAACAGAATTTTTTTCAGAGCTTAGATAAGGGTATTCTTATTTTTAGGTACAAACAAAAATGTAAACAATCTGCAAAAAAGTGACACTCGAGAATTACAGAGGGTGTGAGTCCTAGCCAGTGACATTACTGAGAAACAACAATTATAAATAACTCTGATTTCCTATGGTAATAAATTGATGTGGTTTTAGGATTGAGTTGACAAGCTGACTTAGAAAACTATTATTAAGAACGAGTTGTGCATATCAAGATTTATAATAGAAATTTCTGTTGGATTCTATAAGGTGTTCACTATGTTATTGTCATTGATTAACTTTTAAAGTATATTATTAAAATATCAATTTGAGAAGTATCTATGTTAAGTGTTTATCTTAAAGGACACAGGTGACATTTCCTACTTTCACATGGCATTATTTGGCATTGTCATTTGGACATTTTATATACAAAAGTAATGTCTCCTCAATATGATTTTAATCTATAGGACATGACAAGATAGGTGCTATTTCTTTGTTTCAAGATATTTCTGAAGCTTCCTTTCTCTAAAATATATTAAGGGACATGTTTAATGAAGTTCCAGCTATGAGTTATACATACCTTAATGTGATTAATAATCAAATGGCCTTTCTCCTAATAATTATATGGGATATAGTTTATTGTCTTCCATTGTTCTTTTACATTTATTTAGTGGTGAGTACTTTCTGCTGCCCCTACATGAAAATTTAGAGTCCTGCATTTTTTCTTTTCTCTCTAAAGTGCCTCTCTTTTGACTTATAGAGAACAAGGAAGTCCTTCCCACCTGTCACCAGTGCGGAGGTGGGATTCATAGTGCACCAATATCTATTCCAAAGGACATCTTCAAACTCCATTCTTTCACTACACACACACACACACACACACACACACACACACACCCCTATACTTATATCTAGTGGGTAAGGGCTTAAGAGTCTTATCTTCTTTATTCATTCTGTATATGGTCCATCACCTAAATATAATTATTTATTTTGAAACTTCAAAAAACTTCCATTTCAGCACTTTGTCATAGCTTTCAAAATATTAACCACTGTACAAAATTTTATTATTTTTGTAGTCATAATTTATCTTAGTCTTAGAAATTGCCCTCTAAATATATTTTGACCTGACTTGATAGAAAATAGAAATTTACTCATTTTTATCTTTAGTTTCAGGTGCAGCATTATGTTTCTCAGAGTCTGGTAACCCTGGGAAGTTGCAGCTTGTTGAGAAAATCTATAATATCTCTGCTTTTATCAGAAGTAAACAGCTTCACTGATGTTTTGGGTACCATCAATCAGGTATATATAGCCGAAAACTGTAACTCTTACCTATAGTTAATACAGCTATAGACTTTTCTTTCTTTTTCTCCTCTCTCTGCTTCCTGCCGGGTTGATATTTTAGTTATTACCATTTTTTTTCCTAGAGTATGTGGATACAATTACAGTCTACTAAAATTTCAAAGATATTTTCAGAAAATCATTTTCAAAATAATACCATCTTATCATCCTTACATGTATATGTATGCCAGGGGTGCCACTGGTGACAAGGAATGCTTAGATGAATGGCCTTAAATCTCTCTAATTGGGCAGCATGTTCCTAAAGCAAAACAGTGAGAAAAATGTGATTGGGGGAGGATGCTAAATGTAAAAAAAGCCTCTCACCAATGGTTTTTATTTCTAATTGCTCATGAGAATCATCTGGTTAACTTTTAAATATCCCATTGTGAAGCCATATGCTAGTTCAATTCAATGGAGGTCTTTGGGTTTAAGATGCAGGTATTAGTATTCTTAGAGCTCTTTAGGTATCCCAGTGAGTAGCCAAGTTTGAAAACTTATGCTCTAGGCCCCCTCATCTGTGCAAACTCTCACATCAGTGCTGATAAACTTGTCTAAGAGAAGCCATTTCCATATTTTAATGCTGACCCTGGTATATTATGTGTTCACTTTGTCCACTGTTTTAATATTGTTACTGTCTCTGTGGTAGAAATAAGCACAATTAAAATCAGAGATAGGAAGAAATGTTTTGGTAAAGAACAAATTTAATTAGATAAAAATATTATGTATGTAATTTCGAATAGCTTTTAATCATTACTTATATCTAAGTTCCCTACATTTAACAATATATTCCAAAAGTACTGTATAATCTAACTGAAGTCACTGAATGACATGATAAATCACCTAGACAGCAGTTTTTCAAGGGACTCTCAAATGGTAAACTCTTTTAAGTGCTCTGTGAGTTTTTTTTTTTTAAACTAATTGTTACTGATGTTAATTAAGGAGTAAAAATCCATTTGGGAAACAGTGAAGTGCTAAAATACTTGGTGTTTGTAGGAGCTCCAACATCAAGGAATTGATCAAGGTAGGTTGCAGGTCCCTGAAAGGACTTCATGGAAAAGAAACAACTTGAAAAATGTATTTGAAAAGCAGAAGATGACAATATAGAGGCACTGGGTGTAATTTTTAAAATACATGCCGAGGGGCACCTGGGTAGCTCAGTCAATTAAATGTATGACTTTTGGTGTCAGCTAGGTCATGATGTCATGGGTCATGAGATGGAGCTCTGCATGGGGCTCTGTGCTCAGTGGGGAGTCTGCTTGAAGATCCTCTTCCTCTACCCCTCCTCCCACTTGTGTGTGCTTTCTCTTTCTAAAATAAATAAATAAATAATTTTAAAAAGTATCTAAAATGGGTGCCCAGCATTCTAAAAAAAAAGGTAAGGTCATGGAGTTTAAAAACAGGAAGCAGTGTGGGAAATGACTTTGATCAAATCAGATTATTTGTGTAGAAAATAAAGTTCTGACAAAAAAATTTTATTTACATATTCTCATTTAATCTTCATAAATCTCCATGAAGTAGTTGTACTTTTTACCTAGTATATAAAGAAATCAAACCTTAGAGTGGTTAAGCAACTTGACCAAGATTGCAGAAACAACATATTTTAAAGCCATAATTCAAACATAGGTATTTTGATTATAAAATCACTTGAGAATAATAAGAAAAAGAATACAACATAACTACTCTTGACAGGTAATAATGCATTAATATGCTTTACATGAATTTTCCCAATCTAGATGTTAGTATAGTTGTTTAAAGACAAAGACAAGGAAACTATTACTTGGTATTCTTTGAGTAGATAACAACATTCATTCCAGCCATTTTAAACAGAAAGGATGCATAAGTAGCTGTGGATTGTTGAGAGGGCTAAGGAAAGATACTTCAGGCTGTACTTTTCATGAACTCCTTCCATAATGACAGAGCAGAATTTGGCTACCAGAGGAATTGATGCCTTTATCATTATGACTAGGAAGCTGCCTGCTGAATCAAGGAACTGCTGCTACCATCATAGTTTCCAGAAAACAGTCCAGCCACAATGTACAATGGACAAATGTGTGCCCTGTGCTGTACCTGTCTCACCATGTGATTCAGTTTGAACTACAAAGTCTATGTGAGTGCATTTGTTTCTAAACCAACCTTCTACTCATAACCATAGCAGCTAGAGAGTATAGAAAATGTAGTTTAGCAAATGCAGAGGAAGGGGATCAAGATGACAGGATGAGAAGATCCTGAGCTTACCTCCTCCAATGGACACACAAAGACTACAACTATGTATAGAGCAACTCTCTCTGAGAAGAACATGAGGACTATCAGAACAACTTTAACACAGCTCAAGATACAAAGAAAAAGCCACATCAAGAAGGGTAGGGGCAGAGAGGTATTCTGGATGGGACCCAAAATCCCCAGCATGGCAACCCACAAATGAGAGAGATGTAACAGGTGTGTAGGTCCTTCCTGAAGAGTGAGAAAAGCCCACATTGACCACCTCCACCCTTCAAGGATATACACCAGGAAGGTAAGCCTCCATAATATCTAGCTTTGAAAATCAGTAGGACTTAAATCTGGGATCTTTAAAAATCACTTTAAAAATCACTAGCTTCAGGAGAGCCAGAGGGCTACAGAAAACTGACATTGTTCTTCACGGCCTGAGCACAATCCCACTCACTCTGGGAGCCAGCATGGAGGCAGCAGTTTGAAAAGCACTAGGGCCATACATGAAGGAGATTTACTGACTACTTTTAGGGCATGTACTGGAGGGGCAGGGATCTATAGGAATTGCCTCTGGGAACAGAAGTGCTGGCAGGCACAATTTTTTTTATCCTCCTTCAAGCTAGTTAGCCCATCTCATTCAGAACATTCTCTATCTACCTTGAAAGCACTGGGTGACCCACCCGAGTGTTCTGTGGCTGCACTGCTCAAACCCACCTACCCTGCCAGGTGCTCTTCCAAAGTGGTTCCCACCCTGCTGTACATGTTGGACAGTCTTGGCCAGGTCCAGGGCTCCCCAAAGCAACTCCTGCCCCAGAGAGGGAGGAAAGAGCCTTACCCACAAGCACATCCACAACAGTTTTCAGCAGGCCTTCAAACCAGCCACACCAGGGACAAAACTAATTCACCAGCACACCCACAGCAGCTGCAGCTGGGACTCTCAGCCAACCACTGGGGACCACACAGAGTCCACACAAGGAACAACCCTGAAGTGCCTTAGATCTGATGACCAGGAAGTATTGCATTCCTATGCCCCACAAAATGCCACACAGAAACAAGTGCAGAGTCAGGCAAAATGAGGAAACAGAATATGTTCCAAATGAGAGAACAAGACAAAACCTCAGAAAAAGAACTAAGTAAAATGGAGATAAGCAATCTACCTGATAAAGAATTCAAAGTAATGGTCATAAAGGAGCTCACTGAACTCAGGAGAAGAATGGATAAATACAATGAGAGCTTCAAAAAAGAGATAGACAGTATAAAAATGAACCAATCAGAGCTGAAAAAATACAGACTAAAATGAAAAATAAACTAGAGGGAATCAACAGCAGATTAGAGGATTTAAAAGAATGGAGGAACAATCTGAAAGACAGTGTAGTGGAAGTCATCCAAACTGAACAACAAAATGAAAAAAGAATTTGAAAAATAAGGATAGGATAAGGGATTTCTGGAATATCTTCAAGGGTATTATACGTTATAGGGATTTCAGAAGAAAAAAGAGAGAAGAGGCCAGAAAAATTATTTGAAGAAATAATAGCTAAAAACTTCCCAAACCTGTGGAGGGAAACAGATAACCAGATCCAGGAAATATAGGGAGCCCCAGTAAGTATATGTAGTCAAAGAGGTCTATTCTAAGATATCAATAATTAAAATATCAAAAATTTTTTAAAAGGTAAAATATTAAATGTACCAAGAGAAAAGCAACTAGTTACATACAAGTTACCACCCATAAGACTGTCAGCTAATTTTTCAGTAAAAATTTTGCAGACCAGATGAGAGTGGCATGATATTCAAAGTGCTGCAAGGAAATACACTACAACCAGCAGCACTCTACCCAGCAAGGCTATCGTTTAGAATTGAAGGAAATATAGTTTCTCAAACAAAAGTTAAAGGAGTTCATTTTCAGTAAACCAATCTTATAATAATTGTTAAAGGGACTTCTTTAAGTAGAAAAGAGGCCAGAGAAGAAGTAAGAATTAAGAAATAAAAAATTTCACTGGTAAGAGGAAACATATGGTAAAGGTAGTAAATAAATCACATATAAAGCTAGTATGAAGGTTAAAAGACAAGAGTAGTTAAGTCAGGTATATCTATATTGATTAGTTAAGGGATACACAAAATAAAAAGGTGTAAAATATCACATCAAATGTATAAAATATGGGGATGAAGGTAAAAAATGTAGTGTTTTTACAGTATGTTCCAAGTTAAATTACTTTCAACTTAAAATAGACTGCAGAATACTTAGGATGTTCTATATGAACCTAATGGTATGCATAAGCCAAAAATCTGTAATAAATACACAAAATATAAAGAGAAAGAAATACCAACATAACACTAAAAAGTAATTATCAACCCACAAAGAAAGAGAACAACACAGAAAGGAACAGAGAACTACAAAAGCAACCAGAAAGCAATTAAGAGAATGGCAGTCAGTGTATACCTATCAATAATTACTTTAAATTTAAATGAACTACATGCTCCAATTTAAAAAAAAAATAAGATGACTAAATGGATTAAAAAAAAAACAACAACACTCATCTATATGCTTCCTAAAAAAGACTCACTTCAGAGCTAAAAACACATATAAACTGAAAGTGTAGGAATGGAAAAAGATATTCCATGCAAATGGACATTAAAAAATAATCTGCGATAGCAATCCTTATATCAGATAAAATAGAATCTAAAACAAAGCCTGGAGTGAGTGACAAGCAAGAGCACTGCATAATGACAGAAAGGTCAACCAAAAAAGAGAATATAATAATTGTGAATATCCATGCACTCAACATAGGAACACTAAATATATAAACTAAATATTAAGAAATGTAAAGGGAGAAATTCATAGTAACAGAATAATAATAGGGGAGTTTAAGACCCCACTTATTTCAAAGGATAGACCATCCAGACAGAAAAATCAATAAGGAAATAGTAGCTTTAAATGACACATTAGAACAGTTGGACTTAACATATACCAAACCTTCCATCCAAAATACATTCTTTTAAAGCACTCATGGAACATTCTCCAGGACAGGTCACATGTTAGGCCACAAAACAACTCTTAATAAATTTAAGAAGACTGAAATCATATCAAATATCTTTCTTTTTATCACAACAGTATGAAACTAGAAATCAATTATAAGAAAAGAAGTTGAAACACACATGTGGAGGCTAAACAACATGCTACTAGACAATGTGTCAGTGAAAAAGCTAAGAGGAAATAAAAAAAATAAATAGAGACAAAAGAAAACGGTAACACACAATATTCTATAATGTCTGGGACACAAGAAAAGTAATTGTAAGAGACAACTTCTACAGGCCTACCTCAAGAAACAAAAAAGTCCCAAACAATCTAACTTTATAGATAAAGAAACTAGAAAAAGAACAACAACAAAGAAAAGCCCATAGTAGAAGGAAGGAAATAATAAAGATAAAAGAAATAAGTGAAATAGATAAATAGATAATAGATATTGATAATAAATCAATAAGTAGATAAATAAAAACCACAAGAGAAAAGATCAATGAAACTAAGTGCTGGTTTTTCAAAAGATAAAACTGACAAACCTTAATCCAGATTCATCAAGAAAAAAGAGAGGTCAAGTAAACAAAATCAGAAATAAAAGAGGAGAAATTACAACCAATACCACAGAAATACAAAGGGTTATGAAATAATACTGTGAATTATATACCAATTTACATAAACTAGAAGAAATGACTGAGTTCCTAGACACATATATCCAAAACTAAAATTCTATTTCATGAAGAAATAGAATATCTGAACAGACCAATTGCTAGTAATGAAACAGTGATTCGGGGGAAAAATCCCAACAAACAAAAGCCTAGGAAGAGTTGGCTTCACAGGTGAATTTTACCAAAAATCTAAAGAATTAATTCATAGTCTCAAATTATTACACAAATTGAGGAAGATAAAGCACTTCTAACCTCATTTTATGAGGCCAGCATTACCCTGATACTAAAACCACAAAGACCCTACAAAAATGTAAATTAAGGCCAATATCCCTAATGAGCACAGATGCAAAAATCCTCAACAAAATATGTTAGCAAACCAAACTCAACAATAAATTGAAAGGATCATACTCCATGCCAACTAGAATTCATTTCAGGGTTACAAGGATAGTTTAACATCCACAAACCAATCAACATGATACACCACATTAACAAAACAAAGTATAAAAATCATGTAATCTGAATAGCTACAGAAAAAGCATTTGGCAAAATTCATCATTTATGATTAAAAACTTTGAACAAAGTGGGTACAGAGGGAATGCATTGCAACCTAATAAAGTCCATGTATGACAAACCCACAGTGAGCATACTCCATAGTAAAAATTTGAAAGCTATTCTTCTAGGATCAGGAACAAGACAAGGATGCCCATTCTCCACCTTTATTCAACATAGTACAGGAAGTCAGAGCTTTAGGAATTAGGCAAGAAAATAAATAAAAGACATTCAAGCTAGATATGAAGAAGTAAAACTGTCACTATTTGCAGATGACATACTTATGCAGAGAAACCCTAAAGACTCCACCAAAAATCTATTAGATGTAATAAATGAATTCAGTAAAACTTTAGGATATTAAATCAATAAACAAAAATCTGTTGTTTCTATAATTAATAATGAACTATCAGAGAAATTAAAAAAATTTTAAATTACATCAAAAAGAATAAAATAGGAATAAATTTAACGAAGGAAGTAAAAGACCTGTATTCTGAAAACTATAAGACATTGATGAAAGAAATTGAACATGACACAATTAAATGGAAAGACATTGTGTTCATAGGTTAAAAGAAATAATATTGTTACCATATCCATATTATACAAAGTAATCTATAGATTTAATGGAATCCCTTTCAGAATTCCAATGAATTTTTTTTCACAGAACTAGAATAAATCATCATAAAATTTATATGGAATCACAAAAGACCCCAAATAACCAAAGCAGTCTTGAGAAGGAACAACAGTGGAGGTATCACACTCCCAAATTTTAGACTGTACCAACAAAGCTGTAGTAATGAAAATAGTTACAGCACTTGCCTAAAAAGCAACACATACATCAATGGAACAGGATAGAGAGCCCAGAAATAAACCCATACCTATATGATCAATTAATCTACCACAAAGGGGACAAGAATATATAATGGGAAAAAGACAGTCTCTTCAATAAGTGGTGCTGAGAAAAATGGAGAGCTACATGCAAAATAATGAAACTAGACCACTTCCTTACCATACACAAAAAATAAGCTCAAGTGGTTAAAAACATAAATGGATAAAGAAGATGTGGTATATATACACAATGGAATACTATGCAACCATCAAAAGAAATGAAATCTTGCCATTTGCAATGACGTGGATGGTACTAGAGGGTATCATGCTCAGCAAAATAAGTCAACTGGAGAAAGACAACTATCATATGATCTCCCTGATATGAGGAAGTGAAGATGCAACGGGGGGGTTAAGGGGGTAAGAGAAGAATAAATGAAATATGGGATTGGGAAGGAGACAAACCATAAGTGACTCTTAATCTCACAAAACAAACAGGGTTGCTGGGGGGAGGGGGGTTGGGAGAGGGTGGTGGGGTTATGGACATTGGGGAGGGTATGTGCTGTGGTGAGTGCTGTGAAGTGTGTAAACCTGGCGATTCACAGACCTGTACCCTGGGGATAAAAATATATGTTTATAAAAAATAAAAAATTTTAAAAAAAGTAAATTTAAGACCTAAAACAATAAAACTTCTAGAAGAAAATATAGGCAGAAACGCTTTGACATCAGTATGGGTAATTTTCTTTTGGCTATGTCTTCTCATGTAAGGTTGACAAAAAAGAAAAAATAAACAATGGGGCCACATCAAACTACAAAGCTTGTGCATAGTAAAGGAAACCATTGACAAAATGAAAAAACAATCTATTGAGGGGAGAAGATACTTGCAAATGATATATTGGCTGAGTTAATATCCAAAATATAGAAAGAACTCCTACAACTCAATAACAACAACAAAACACTTGATGAAAAAATGGGCAGAGGATCTGAACAGACATTTCTCCAAAGAAGACATATAGATGGCCAACAGCCAGAAGGAAAGATACTCAGCATTACTAATCATCAGGAAAATGCAAATCAAAACCATAATGATATAATACCTCACACTTATCAGAATGGCTGGTATCAATAAGACAAGAAATTATAGGTATTGCTGAGGACGTGAAGAAGGAATCCTCTTGTACTGATGGTGAGAATAAAAATTGATCCAGCCACCATGGATAACAGTATAAAGCTTCATCAGAGAAGTAATAATATAATTGCCATATATCATCCAGCAGTTTCACTTCTGGGTATTTATTTGAAGAAAATGAAAACACTAATTTGAAAAGATATATGTACTCCTATGTTCATTGCAGCATTATTTACAATAGCCAAAATATGAAAGCAACCTAGGTATCTGGGATAAATGAATTGATAAAGATATGGTATACACACACATATACACAGAGTGGAATATTACTCAGCATTAAAAAAGAATGAAGCTTGCTACTTGTGACAACAGGGAGGGTTCTAGATGTGAAATCAATGAGATGGAGAGAGACATATAAGTATGATTTAACTTATATATGAAATCTAGAAAAACAAAACAAATGAACAAACAAAACAGAAACAGACTCCTAGATACAAAGAACAAACTGATGATTACCAGAATGAAGTGGGGTGAGAGGATGGGCAAAACAGGTGAAGGGGATTAAAAGGTACAGACATCCAGTTATAAAAGTGATGGGAATGTAAAGTACATCCTAGGGCATATAGTCAATAATACTATATAATTTTGTATAGTAATAGATGGTAACTAGACCTATCATGGTGATCATTCCTAATATATAAAAATATCAAATCACTACCTGAAACTAAGTATCTTTTGTATGTCAATTATAATTAAATTTTTTAAATGTAGTTTTATGCTTTTTTCAGCTTTTTAACTCTGAAAAGGTGATAGAATGGCTATTGATATAGTCAGTCCAAGGGATCCTTCACATCTAAGGCTCAGAGATTCAATTATAAGCTGGTAAGAGATGGAATCAGAGTAGGAGTGAACATAGGGCAAAGGGCAAGAATAGAGGGAGGCTCTTTATTTGGGACTGCCAGCGAAATAAACCTTCCACAAGCAGCAATAGAGATAACCACTCTATATTAAGGGATTTATCCAACGGTCTCCAGGAGAGAGTGAAGGAGAGGAGAATCAGTGGAAAAAATTAATACTGTAAAACCAAGATGTAAAGATGTAAAACAATGATGTCATTGAGGAGAATTAGGTAAGTAGGAAGGAATGCTTGTTTGTGAAAAGACTAAGTGTACTTTAGATTTATTGAATTTGAGGAAACAGTGAAGTAATCTAAATGTAGGCTCAGGGAAATACGAAATTAAAATTTGAAAGAAAGGAAAGGGGCATACCCAATATATGGCAATCATGATACCAGTCAGAAAGAGAACAGGGATTCAGGGAAAAGTAAGGTGAAATGGGAAAGGATGTACAAACAAAGAAAAGAAGACAAGCTTTATTTCAATAAGTATGTTAGATGGCTACTATAAATGTTAGGCTTAAATGGTTTGAAATTTTTGTCAGATATAGAGTAGTATGTATATATTTATTACACATAATATGGAAATGCAAGAAATGTATAAATCAAATACTGATATTAATATCACACTGCACATTTTATATCTTTCCAGTTTTCTTTTTAACTTAGAGGTTTTTGCTCCCCCAAATATTTATATCATATAGCACATAGTTTTGTATTCTACTTTCTCATGTAACAGCATATCATAGCACTTTTCATAATTTTGTTTTCCTAAGGAAATGTGATTTTTAGTGACTCAATAGTATCTTATGATATTCCCATTCTTGATTTATTTAGTCTTTGTCGAACATATAGGTTATTGCTATATGCATTGACCACCATAGTATCAATCATTTTCTGAAACGGATTCATGGAGATAAATTTCAGAAGGTGACCTTATTGCATTAGCTGCATTCAACTCATATTAGCAATTTGTATCCCAAACTTACAAATTAAGATGATTATTTTTGAAAAAATATATGTCTTTTTTTTGAAAAGCATAGATATAAAAATATCTGATTATTTAAAACAAATATAATTTCTTCGCACATCTGAAAAAGAACTTAAAAAGTCATGGAAGTAGGACACCTAGGTAGCTCAGTCATTAAGTGTTTAGGTGGCTCAGTCATTAAGTGTTTGCCTTCAGCTCAGGCCATGATTCCAGGGTCCTGGGATCAAGTCCCAAATTGGGCTCCCTGCTCAGCAGGAAGCCTGCTTCTTCCTCTCCCACTCCCCCGCTTATATTCTCTCTCTCGCTGTCTCTCTCTCAAATAAATAAGTAAAAATCTTAAAAAAAAAAAAGTCATGAAAGTTTACTATTAACAGAGCTAGCCTCTCCAGTGTAAGCTAAAAATCTAGATAAATATATGAATTCATGAACTTCAGACAATAGGCAGTACAGGGAGCTCCTGGGTGGCTCAGTCAGTTAAGCATCTACCTTAGGCTCAGGTCATGATCTCCAGGTCCTGGGATTGAGCCAGGTGTTGGGCTCCCTGCTGAACAGAGGTCTATTTCTGCCCCTCCTCCCCATTCCTGTGCTTGCTCTCTCTCTCTCTCTCTCTCTCTCTCTCAAATAAATAAATAAAATATTAAAAAAAAAAAAGGCAGTACCAAATTTTGATTCCTGAGATGAGGGAAACAAATGATATGAGCCCCATGATTGCCTTGACTTTTGGCCTAGAGGACCTTTCTGGACTGTGGCATAGGTGGAATCCAATCAAGTCACAATAGTCTCACTAAACTGGAGGGTCAGAAAGTGAAGTTCAGCTGTGCTCATGTAGGTAGTATTTCTGGGTCAGAATCATGAAGAAAAGAAAATCGTGAAGAAGAGCTCATGAAATTTATACAGACGCTTTCTTGATTATTTGTTAAATAGTAAGCTGTACATGTGTAGGAGGATACCTCACAAGGCCAAGCAAAGAAAATCCTCTCAGAGAAGAACTACCACAAAGAAGCCATGAGCCTAATGACACACAAGTGCTTGGGACCACCCAAATTCCAACCAGCCATAATGGCAAGACCTTATTTAATACTCCAGGCATAGAGTAGAAACCCTAAAAGGTTACGCTTAACCAAGTGGAAACTTATAGTGCTAGGATAAAACTATGGTAGAGTGATTGTAACAAAGCTTAGAAATAATCCTATAAAGGATTTTGCTGATTTACAGCTAGATTTATGGCCCATTGGGACAGTATAATACAGAAAGTCAGCAACATGATATCATTAATGTCTAGCATCCATTCAGAAATCGAAACATGGAAGAAGCAAGAATGACCCATAACCATGGTGAAAAAAAATCAATTAATAGAAATAGAACCAAAAATTATAGAAATAATGGAATTAGCATACAATTCCCAAAAGCTATTTTAAATATGTTAAAAGAAATCATGAATCTTAAGTGGAAAAATAGAAAATTTCAATATAAAAATAATAGGAATATATATTGATAAAACTGTTAAAAACAGAATTAGGTAAGTAAAGATATGAAAGTATCTTTGCCAATAATCAACAGTTTAGATTAAGCATACACATTCCTTGGGCACCTGGGTAGCTCGTCAGTTAAGCTTCTGCCTTTGGCTCAGGTCATGATCCCAGAGTACCAGGATGGAGTCCTGCATTGGGCTCCCTGCTCAGCAGGGAATCTCCTTCTCCCTGTGCCCCTCACCCCACTTGTGCTCTCTCTTTCTCTCAAACAAATGAATAAAATTTAAAAAATTAAACATACACATTCTTGAAAGATTAAAATTACCAAAACTGATAGAAGACACCAATTACTCTACTCTGATTAAATAATTATTTTTAAAATTATAAATCTCTCCACAAAGACTGCTCCAGTTCCAAAAGAATTCTGCCATACATACATTTAAAGAAAAAAAAGCACTGTTATATAAACTTTTTAGAAGAGACAGTAGGGAAAATTTCATAACTGGTGAGATCAGCATTAGGTCAGTATCAAAACCAAAGACATCACAAGAAGAAAACAAATTTAGACCAATATTTCTAATGAACATAGAAGTAAAATCCTTACTACATATTAGTAAATAGGATCCAGCAACATATAAAAAGAATAATATATGATTATCAAGTGGGATTTATCAGAGGAATGCAATGTTTTCATATTCAAAAAACAATGGATATAATTCACAATATTAAGAGACTTATCAAGAAAATTCTTATGATCTCAGTACATGCAGAAAATGCACTTGGCAAACTTCACCACCCTTTCATGTATAAAAAAAAAAATAAGAATAGAAAGAAAATTTCTCAACCTGATAAAAGTTCTTTCTATGAAAAACCTCTAGATAAACCCAGTGGTGAAAGACTGAATAATTTTTCCCCCAAGACTGTAAATCAGGTATGAAAGTTCTCTCTTCACTTCTATTTGGCCTTGTACTAGAGATCCCAGCCACTTCAATAAAGCTACTGTGCTTTTAGAAAGGAAGACGTAAGACTATATTTAGAGTCAACATGATCAGAAATGTAGAAAATCTTAGAGAGTTTACCAAATAGATAATCTTGAATTAGACTCACCCACATATGGCTAATTGATTTTAGACATTACTAAGGTAATCCAACTGAGAAAGAATAGATCAACAACTCAATATAAAACAAGCAAAAAATTTGAGCACAGAAAAGAAGATATACTAATGGTCAATAAATACATGAATAATGCACAATATCATCAGTCATCAGAAAAATATATTGAATAATGGCCAAAATGGCTTAAATTGAAAAGGCTAACAATACTAAATTTTGGTGGGGTTGTAGGAACTCATAAATTGCTACTGGGAATGTAAAGCAGACTTGCAGTTTCTCAGAAAGTTAATTATATACTTACCATATGGCTGAGCAATTCAATAGCTATGTTGACATAAACAATTGTTCAGGAGTGTACATAGTATTTTTAATTTTGAGTATCAATCTGGAAGTAACTCATATTCCCACTGACAGGAGAATTAATGAACAAGTTATCTTAAACATATCCAGTGGAATACTGAATTCAGTATTGAATCAGTGATATACACAACAGCAAAGATGAACGTAAAAAATACTAGGCTAAGAAAGATAAGCCAGACGCAAGAGAACATATATGGTGTGATTAAATATCTATGAAGTTCTAAAATTAGGCAAAGCTAATGTATGGTGAAAGATATTGCAGTAGTGGTTGACTTAGGGAGTGGGCCTGGGATTGATGCAAAAGGAGCATGCAGGACTAGGGTGTGAGTATATGGGTATATGCAGTCACTCACTATTCATCAAAATGTGCACTGAAGATCTGAGCATTCCACTGTGTGTGAACTATACCTCATTTAAAATATATTTTTTGAAATCTAACTTTTAAAATCTGAACCCAAAGTAAATATAATAATGTAATTTTCCTCAATTTTATACTATTTTTTTGGTTCACTTAAAAGACTATTTCTTTGTTCCTATCAAAGTGAATACTAAGGTGTCACCAAGAACTGTATGAAAAACAGTTTTAATTTCTAATGATGGAAAGCTTTCTAAATAATCACTAAGTCAAAATGAACATATAGCATAATAAAAAATATAATATATATGAATCTCATCCACTTTCTAATGTACTAGTATATAAGATGCAGGAGAGATCCTATTTTATAAAAATTAATGAGAAATCTAGTAACTATTACAGGCATTTATGGAGCCTTATTATGTGGCAAACACGATGCTGAACATTTTATATTTCTCCAAGGCTTTTAACATATATTTTTTGTTTAAAATAGATAGCTACTAATGTTTAACTTTCTGGTTATGTCATTTAATTTTCCCAACTAAACTATGAAGTAGTATTTCTTCCATTTTACAAGAGGAGAAGTGGGATTAGAAGATTAGAGTAACCAGCCCACAGGTACAGTCACCACAGTACCAATTACTGAACTCAGGAAATCTGACTCCAGAGTCTGTCTGGAAGATAAAGTATGCAGTATTTTCTGTTACTATTTATCACCATACTTCTTTGCAATTCACTGACATTGTTTATATTTTAACTTGTCACCTACAACTCATATGTATATTGTCCCACTTATTTTTTATATAAATAAAATTACTATAGGTAATATATTTGTATCAATTTTAATATCTGCTTCCATAATCTGTGAACCAGATTTTTGAGAAAGTAGGTTTGTATCCTTATTTTGCCATCCTTTTCTATAGCTGTACTTATTTAAATTCAGTTCTCTTGGGTGTTGAAAAAATTGTTTCTATGATGCTAAGGATAACACTTTCATAATATCTTGACAAGTATATATTTTGTGTACATCTATTTGGAGACTTTTCTTTATCAACTGATTAAAATTAAGAGGTTTTTATTTGTTTGAAGTGACAGAATTTTCTCATCATGATTATTATATATTTACCATCTGTGACATAATCACTTTGGTTTTCTATTTATTTTGAAAATGACTTTGAAAAAGTGATTTCTGTAGGCTTCCATAAACTGCTGTCATATTGATTTTCTAAGGGCCTGTATTGTTTGGCTGCTCAAAACTGAGAACAAAATCAAGATATTGATTTTAATTTCTCAATCATTATGCCATTGGGACCTTGTATTGGCTTTGTGAGTAACTCCTTTCAATGGCTTTCTTCCTCTCCAAGCAGCTATCATTTAGGAAAAGCCAGTCAGTAAACAGTTACAAAGCATCCATGGAGTGAATATCTCTGTGAAAAGCAATGGACAAATTTTGTGTTTTGGTTTTAAGAATTTTGTTAATAAGTTTACAGATTTCTCTGGATAACTAGATGGTATGTAATTTTCATAGAACCAGCCTTCTAATCAGGAATTAACTAAAATTTTATGCTACTGAAAGCTAGCTTATCAGTATATTTTATTTTTAAACTTTAAACAAAGTAGAGAGTTCTGTTTATGTAGAAAGGTGACATGGAAAAAGAGGCATGACTATTATTGATAATGCTGCTATAAACAGGGTGCATGTATCCCTTTGAATTGCCATTTTTGTATTTGGGTAAATACCCAGTAGTGCAATTGCTCAATCATAGGGTAGCTCTATTTTTAGCTTTTTGAGGAACCTCCATACTGTTTTCCAGAGGTGGGTGCACCAGTTTGCATTACCTCCAACCGTGCTCAAGGGTTTCCCTTTCTCCACATCCTTGCCAACACCTGTTGTCTCTTGTGTGGTTAGTTCTTGTGAGGTGATATCTCATTGTAGTTTTGATTTGTATTTCCCTGTTGGTGAGTGATGTTGAACAACTTTTCATGTGTCTGGTGGCCATGTGATGTACATCTTCTTTGGAAAAATGTCTATTCATGTCTTCTGCCCAATTTTTAACTGGATTATTTGTTTTTGGGGTATTGAGTTTTAGAAGTTCTTTATATATTTCGGATGCTAACCCTTTATCAGATGTCATTTGCACATACGTAATTCCATAGGACTTTAGTTTTGTTGATTGTTTCCTTTGTTGTGCACAGGCTTTTTATTTTAATTAAGTCCCGATAGTTTATTTTTGCTTTTGTTTCCCTTGCCTAGTAGGAAGTCGCTACAGCCAATGTCAAAGAGGTTACTGCCTGTGTTCTCCTCTAGGATTTGGATGGTTTCCTGTCTCACATTTAGGTCTTTCATCTATTTTGAATTTATTTTTGTGTATGGTATAAAAAAGTAGTTCAGTTTCACTCTTTTGTGTGTTGCTGTCCAGGTTTCCCAATACCACTTGTTAAGAGACTTTTTTCCATTGGATATTTTTTTCTTGCTTTGTCAAAGATTAATTAACCAAATAATGTGGGTTCATTTCTGGGTTTTCTACTCTGTTCCATTGATCTATGTGTATATTTTTGTGGAAAGAGCCCAAATGTCCATCGACTGATGAATGGATGAGGAAGATGTGGGGGGTTGTGTGTGTGTGTGTGTGTGTGTGTGTGTGTGTGTGATGAAGTATTACTCAGCCATAAAAAAGAAAGAAATCTTTCCATTTGCAACAACGTGGGTGGAGCTAGAGGGTATTATGCTAAGTGAAGTAAGTCAGAGAAAGACAAATACCATATGATTTCACTCATGTGGAATTTTAGAAGCACAACAAATGGGGGTGCCTGGGTGGCTCAGTGGGTTAAGCCTCTGCCTTTGGCTCAGGTCATGATCTCAGGGTCCTGGGATCAAGCCCTGCATCAGGCTCTCTACTCCGTGGGGAGCCTGCTTCCCCTTCTATCTCTGCCTGCTGCTCTGCCTACTTGTGACCTCTCTCTCTGTGTCAAATAAATAAATAAAATCTTAAAAAAAAAAAAGAAGCACAACAAATGAATATAGGGGGAAAACAAGAGAGAAGAAAACCAAGAAACAGACTCTCAACTATACAGAACAAACTGATAGTTACCAGGGTTGGGGTGATAGGGATAGGTGATAGGGATAAGAAGTACATTTATTGTGGTGAGCACCAGGTATTATATGTAATTATTGAATCAGTAAATTCTACACCTGAAACTAGTTTTAAACTGTACACTATATGTTAACTAACTGGAATTTAAATAAAAATGAAAGAGGGGGAGGCACCAGGTAGCTCAGTTAGTTAAGTGATTTCCACTCAGGTCATGATCTCAGGGTCCAGAGATTGAGCCCCAAAATAGCCTCTGTGCTCAGCAGGGAGTCTGCTTGAAATTCTCACTCCTCTCCCTCTGCTCCAAACCCCTGCGTTCTCTCTTTTTCTCTCTCTCTCAATTTCTCTCTAAAATAAATAAGTAAACCTTTAAAAAAAAAAATTTAAAGAAAGAAAAAGAGGCTAAATACTTAGTTTATACTTTATATGAATGTTAAAGAATCCTAATTCCAATCTAGCTCCAATCTGGTCCCTATTAACCAACCACTCACCTTGATATGAATATAAATAGGAAGGTAACAAAGATAGCATTTCATAAAGAAGCTGAAATCCATCAAAAGACAGTTTCTATGGAGTGTCAAGTAAAATCAGCTAGGCAGAGAGAGAGCGTGCCAAAGCAAGATAGGAAGTAGACAGTGTAGAAGCTCACTGGGGGTCAGTCTTTGCCCTGGCAAAATACTGGCTGACATTTGTGAGCAAATTCATGACTGACTTGCCAAGTTGAATTCTGTGAGTCAGAGAGATATATTTATTCAACACAAACTGTACAAATAATTTTAAAGAGATAGACAATCAAAGGGCACAGATAAAGTAGAAAGAAATATGGGACATCCTGTGTGGTTCACAGCTTCCTTGTTTCAGACATGTCTCTCTGTCTTTGAATGATGGGTGAGGTCTCCCAGTGAGATCCTAAAGGGTTTTTCACACAGTGGGAGCTTTAAGTTGGTGAATATGTCCATTCCATAATGCAGAGAATTTTACAGGTAATATGATGATCTTCAAGGAGCCATGTCTCCTAGATTCTGAGTCTTTTTAGTTTAAGTAATTCTTTAGCTAGGAATTTTCTACTAAGGACATTAAATAGCATAAAATTTCCTCCTAATAGCAAATGCCAGGAGGCCCACTTGAGATACACCTAGTCATCAGCTCTTTTTCTTTCCCCTTTGGCATATTCCCAGTAAGTACCAGCAACTTTATTTTTTTTTCTGCTAACTCAATGTCAACTTCCTGAGGCTTCAGTGTGCTAGGAGAATTGTTTATGAAACTGAGTCATCTAAGAAAGAAAATTTCTTTATAGAGGTGTATTTCAGTTGTTGACATGGTAAATAGGTTTATGATATTCCCCCAATAAATATATATAGTTTATAAGAAATGAAAGATGAATACTAAGATTACATAATGCACTACACACCAATAAGAAAAGGAGATAAACAATCCAATAGAAAATTGGGCTAACAACATGTAAAGTCAGTTTAATAGAAGAGGAGACATGAAAGGAAAATTGACATGAATCATGTTCAACTTCAGCAATAACAGGGAAATGAAAATTTAAAAAGCAATAGGATGTTTCACAGTGAATATATTGCCATAAACTAAAAAACAATTAACAAGAATATTAGGTGTTAATGATTATGTGGAGAAATGGAATTTGTCACTGAGTAAAGCTAAAGATGCGTATTTTCTAAGATAGAGCAGGACTACTGGGCAAAGGAGATCTGTGCTCATTTTAACATTTTTATAATAACTAAAAATTGGATATAACAGTGCCCAGTTGTAAAAGATGGCTGGATGTGGTAAATCAAAAATGGATATTCTGTAGCAGTTAAAATGAATAAATCAGGTCTTCATGTATTAACAATGATACATTTTGAAAACTGTAATGTTGAGTTATAAGGAAGAACAAAGTATTGAAGGAATAGAGCTACCCAAGTATACTGGTTTTGAAAATTATATACAAAACATTTTGCACACAGCCCACACAAGACATTTTCAGTATATCCATACTTTTAAACAGTCTTTTAAAAATACAAAATCTGAAGTAAATATGAGAAATTATTATTTTTTAATTCAAGTTAGTTAACCTACAGTGCAGCACTGGTTTCAGGAGCAGAATACAGTGATCGATTCATCACTTATACAACACCCAGTGTAATACCCATCACCTATTTAGCCCACCCCCCCACCAACCTCCCCTCCAGGAATCCTCCATTTGTTCTCTATATTTAAGAGTCTCTTATGGTTTTCCTCTCTCTCTCTTTTTATCTTATTTTTTTTCTTCCCTTCCCTTATGTTCATCTCTTTTGTTTCTTAAATTCTACATATGACTGAAATCACATGATATTTGTCTTTCTCCAGCTGACTTATTTTGCTTAGCATAATATACTCTAGTCCCATCCACATTGTTGCAAGTAGCAAGATTTCATTCTTTTTGATCACTGAGTAATATTCCAGTACGTGCTTCTGTGTGCGTTTGTGTGTACACATGCATCTCCTTCATCCATTCATCAGTTGATGGATGTTTGGGCTTTTTCCATAATTTGGCTGTTTTGATAGTACTGTTATAAATACTGGGGCACATGTGCCCCATCGAATCAGCATTTTTGTATCCTTTGGGTAAATACCTAGTAGTGCAATTGCTGGGTGATAGCTTAATTCTATTTGTAAGTTTTTGAGGAACTTTCATGCTGTTCTCCAGAGTGGCTGCACCAGTTTGCATTGCCACCAACAGTGCAAAAGGGTTCTCCTTTTTCCCCACCTATGCCAACAATATCTGTTGTTTCCTGAGTTTTTAATTTTAGCCATTCTGATAGGTGTGAAGTGGTATCTTATTATTGTTTTGATTTGTTGATTTCCCTGCTGATGGGTGATGATGAGCAACTTTTCATGTGTCTGTTATCCATCTGGATGTCTTCTTTAGAAAATTATCTATTCATGTCTTCTGCCCATTTCTTAACTGGACTGTTTTTTGGGTCACCACATTAATAAAAGGAAGGATAAGAATCATATGATCCTCTCAATAGATTCAGAAAAATCATTTGACAAAATATAACATCCTTTCTTGATAAAAAACCCTCAAAAAAGTAGGGATTGAAGAAACATATCTCAACATTATGAAGGCCATATACAAAAGACTCACAGATAATATCATTTTCAATGGGGAAAAATTGAGAGCTTTACCCTAAGGTCAGGAACATGACAGGGATGTCCATGCTCACCACTGCTATTCAACATAGTACTGGAAGTCCTAGCTTCACCAATTAGACAACAAAATAAATAAATAAATAAAAGGTAGGCATCCAAATCATCAAAGAAGAAGTCAAACATTCACTATTTGCAGACAGCATGATACTCTATGTAGAAAACCCAAAAGACTCCACCAAAAAATTGTTAGAACTGATACACAAATTCAGCAAAGTTGCAGTATATAAAAATCAATGTACATAAATCTGTTGTATTTCTATACAGCAATAATGAAACAGCAAAAAATGAGAAATTAAGAAATCAATCCCATTTACAATGGCACCTAAAAACCACAAGATACATAAGAATAAACCTAACCACAGAGATAAAAGAACTGTACACTGAAAGCTGTAGAACACTTATGAAGGAAACTGAAGAAGATACAAGGAAGTGGAAAAACATTCCATGCTCATGGATTGGAAGAACAAATATTGTTAAAATGCCTGTACTACCCAAAGCAATCTACACATTCCGTGCAATCCCCAATCAAAATAACACCAGCATTTTTCACAGAGCTAGAACAAACAATTCTAAAGTTTGTATGGAACAAGAAAAGACCCTCAACATCAAAAGTAATGTTGAAAAAGAAAACCAAATCTGGAGACATCACAATTCCAGACTTCAAACTGTATTCCTAAGCTGTAATCATCAAGACAGCGTGACACTGGAACAAAAACAGACACCTAGATCAATGGAACAGAATAGAGAACCCAGAGATGGACCCACAACTCTATGGTCAATTAATCTTTCACAAAGCAAGAATGAATATCTGATGGAAAAAAATAGTCTCATCAAAAAATGGTGTTGGAAAAACCGAAGAGCGACATGCAGAAGAATGAAACTGGACCATTCTCCTACACCATACAAAAAACAAAATTCAAAATGGATGAACAACCTAAATGTGAGACAGGAAACCATCAAAATCCTAGAGGAAAACACAGGCAGCAACCTCTTTGACCTCAGCTTTAGCAACTTCTTACTAGACATGTCTCTGGAGGCAAGGGCAACAAAAGTAAAAATGAACTATTGGGACCTTATCAAGATAAAAATCTTCTGGACAGCAAAGGAAACAATCAGCAAATCTGTGGAATAGACAGCCTATAGAATGGGGGAAGATATTTGCAAATGACATATCAGATAAAGGGTTAATATCTAAAATCTATAAAGAACATATAAAACTTAACACCCAAAAGACAAATGTAAGAAACTATTAATAAGCATTGAAAAGATACAGTGGACTCAAGAGCTATGCTATTTCCACTTGTGAAATATTTTTATGTTGAAAATATTTCAGAATAAAAAATATAAAACAGATTTAAAGTAAAAAGTCTCCCTGGGTATCAGAACTATATTGACTTAAAATGAAACCTTAGTTTTTAATGGCTTTTTTACAGAAATGTTTCTCTCCTTAAATACAGTTCATACTTCTAATCAGTATATTGTTGGGTATAGTAACCAAGCTATTAAAAATGAATAATGCTTTTGGAATATTGATAAGAATGGGGTGAAATCTGAATTTAGAGTATCCTGTCCATACTCATATTAAATACTTCGGAAACCTAATGCTTACAAAGTAGATGACATTTATACATGAAATAGATTTTTTTTAATTGGAAGGAAAGAATATTATAGCAGAAAAAAACTCAAAAACTTTGCTGCCTACATCAGGGAGCATTTTTACTATTCAGATGTCTGTTTAACTTGTTAAATAAAAGCTAAGCAGTTCATTTATAAAAATGGAACATGCAAATTAAACATTTTGAATCTGAAATAAGTTTGTACATACTTTCTCCAAAGTAAACTAATTTTCTGTATCAGGGCAAAATGTAGCAACAAAATAAGCATTTTTTAACAAGATAAAGAGAAAAGTAATCATAGCTCTGAGCAACAAACTGCTGACCTATTTCCGTTGAGAGAGGAACTATATTTTCTGAAATATGCATATTTTGATCATATCTAAGATCTAGAAAGCCCAGCTCAGTCAGCAGTTAGTCCATTAGGAAGAACAGTTTGCATCAAACTGTGCTCAAGTGGACAATATAAAGATTAGGGTTTCTCAGTACCAGATCTTCTTTTTTTACTTTGGATTATCTTATAAGTATTAGGAGAAAGTCCTAAGAATGAGCTCCACTTTAGATTAGTGCTGTTTCTCCTTTACCAGTGTTTTTGGTGCAAATAATTAAATACTAGGTAAGGATGGACCAAGGCGTAAAATTCTCCAAAATACACTAGTGACCTACATATTTCTACATTGCTGAATGCCTTTTTGAAGCTACTCATTATGAAGAAAACTTATCTTACCAAAAAAAAAAAAAAAAAAAAGAACTGGCTCAAAGTTGAAAGTTAGCTAGGGCATTTGTGACACATAAGCTAGATCTTTTTCAAAGAAGTTCTCCAAGGGTAAGTTAAATCATTGTGCCTAAGAGCATGAGCTTCGGAATCAAATGCCTGGTTAAAATGGCACGTGATCTCTGAAATAGTCTCTTTTGTCAACAAATCAAACCTGAAGGCTCTAGAATGAATTGCAAACTCACAGGCAATACAGAAGAGAGGACCATGTCAAATTAACCATGAAGGTGTAGTTGGTAAAATTCAGACTGCACAGGAAAAATGACTCATCATCTTCAACAGATAGATTGCATTATAATGAGAAGGTTGGAGAGAAAAAGAGGAAGAAGGAGCCTATATTTTAAGAGAGTAAAGAGACATATTAACCTATTGCTACTATCAGAGATTGATGAATTGTGGTCTGTGGGTCGAATACGGCCTGCTACCTGCTTTTATAAATAAAGTTTTATTGGAACACAGCCATGTTTATTCCATTATGCCTAGTCTATGGTTGCTTTTGCACCGAAACAGCAGAGTTGAGTAGTTGCAGTAGAGACCATATAGCCAGCGAAACATCAAATATTTACTATCTGGCTCAGTACAAAAAGGTTTTGCTGATACCTGATATAGATGAATCTTACTTGTATACTGACTTGAACAAACTAGAAAATATAATAAATTATGAGACAGTTGGGGAAAGTTGAACACTGTATATGCTGATATTAGGGAATTGTTAAATTTTTTAGATGTGATAATATATTGTGGTAATGTTTTTAGAGGGTCCTTATCTTAATACCTAAGGATTAGATAAAATAATAAGAATAATGCTTTTAAACCTGAATTTTTTCTCTTAAAATATTGACAACAATAGTATCTATCACATATAGTTTTTGTGGGTCTCATTAATAATCCATATTTGCCTTTAGCAAATAACATTTTAAGTGCCCAATGCTGTTACCTGCTGTTATTGTTATTTTCAACAAGCTATAAAGCTTAAAATACAAAACTCCTCTGACATTAATATGCACTTATAAAAATTAATGATACTAGAACCATCTTCAAGAGCAGTTTTTCAGGTGCTTAGTTTGACAGCTTATGGTCTCTAAACCATCTTCTGTGGAAGACAGACATGGGTAACCACAAAGATTGTTGTTTTACTTTTTCCCCTCAAACATTGGACAAATATTTAAGAAACAATTGAAAAGGAGCCAAATTAGTCTGGTGGTGATGTCTGAATTTCCTTGTGTTAACTATGGCACTGATCAACTGAAGAGGGCTGAAAGATTTGTTGCAGGAAGCCAGAAAATACATTTTTCTTGCTTTATAATTTTGCTTTTGTCTAACAAGTAATACTATAAATTCTTCAAGTTCAAAATCCAAACTGTGACTTACTTTGCATTGGTCGTATAGTGTGAGGATAGCTACCTTCCAAAATGTGACTGGATGAGATGGGATACCTCATTACAGTCCCTCTCCTGCTGATTAAAACTTAAAATTTTGAAAAGAAGTATAAAAGAAACAGCTCCCTGAGGACTCTAAAGTGTGAATTGTTAAGGAGGACAATTGTTAAGGAAGAAAAAAAAGGATGGAATCTGTTTCCCTTTTTTTGTCCCCCTCTTTTAACTCCCAGATATGATCCAAGAGTAGCCTCACTCAAGGAAGTATACAGTGCTTTAGAGTAACAAGAGCTTGGACAGAAACAGGTCTTTTTGGCAAGCAGACTGGGAACAGGGCCTTTAGGAGCTGGAGAGTTTGGCAGGAATCCTTGAGATGTTCACTTTTGCTTTTGTTTTCTCTCCATTCCCTTCAGTAGTGGTCATAGTCATTTAACTGTTTACAAGTGGCAAGAATGGTTAAAACTCTGAGAGAAACCTAAGCCTTTCTGGCAAGAAGTGAGGAAAAAGAGGAGAGGATAGGGGTGGGAATATAAATTCTGATTATCTTCTAGAGACATTAGGCAATTTTTCTTCTGTTTTGAGGCTGATTTTCACAGAATTGACTATCACGATTTTGTGGGGTAATGAGATGTTGATTAAAAAAAAATTACTTAGTCTTTTAGAAACCTCTTGATGTTTTGGACACTGTGCTTACTTTAGATAAATGCTTTAAGGTTGAATGGCATGTAAGCAGTGACTATTTAAAGTAACCCAGGAATTGACATTACTAGGTATTTACTCAAAGAAGAGAAAAATATCAATGCAAAGGGGCACATGCACCCTGATGTTTATAGCAGCACTATCTACAATACCCAAATTATGGAAAGAATCCAAGTGTCCATCGACTGATGACTGGATAAAGAATATGTGAGAGATATAGATATAGATGATATAGATATATAATGGAAATTACTTAACCATAAAAAGAATGAAATCTTGCCATTTGCAGCAATTTTCATGGAGCTAGAGAGCATTATGCTAAGTGAAATAAGTCAGAGAAAGACAAGTATCATATGATTTCACGCCTATGTGGAATTTAAGAAACAAAACAAATGAGCAATGGGGGAAAGAAAAAGAGACAAAGAGAGACAGACCAAGAAACAGACTCTTAACTACAGAGAGAACAAACTGATGGTTACTAGAGGGGAGTAGGTGGGCAGGGGGATGGGTGAAATAGACAGGGATTAAGGAGTGCACTTGTGATTAAGCATTAAGTATTATATGGAAGTGTTGAATCACTAATTTCTACACCTGAAACTAATATTACACTATGTGTTAACTAACTGGAATTTAAATAAAAACTAAAAAAAAAAAAAAAAAAAGAAAGTGAAACACCATCACAGTATTTTTGTGGAGTACGACTTCCACTTAGATGATTTTGCTGAGAAGTTAATACAGGAAGTTTTATTTTATTCTAAAAGTATTAAATATGCCTTATTTTGCAAAATCTTCTCTATTACCATAATATTCTTATTAAATGTTTGGTAATTTTAATTACCCTTCTGTTTCAATTCAAAGCTACAGTCCTATTGGGAAAAAAAAAAAAAAACCAAGGAGAAAGCTATAAAGATGTAGGGAGAAATTTCTTTTTAAAACCTATTAAAGAGTAAAATAAGTCAAGCAGAGAAAGTTAATTATCATATGGTTTCACTTTCTTGTGGAACATAAGGAATAACACAGAGGACATTAGGAGAAGGAAAGGAAAAGTGAATTGGGGGAAATCGGAGCGGGAGACAGACCATGAGAAATTGTAGACTCTGAGAAACAAACTGAGGGTTTTAGAGGGAAGGGATTCGAGGGTTGTGAGAGTCTGGTAGTGGGTATTAAGGAGGGCACGTATTGTATGGAGCACTGGGTGTGATATATAAACAATGAATGTTGGAACACTGGGAAAAAAAAAAAACCCTATTAAAGAACAAGTGGTTCAAACTAACCATTGGAATAGCTAGTTTATGCTAGAGGGCATAATCAATCAGAGATAAAGACCAGGATGATTTATCACTCAAGGCCATATATTACTATATACTTGTGAATATGAAATGGCCTCTGTGCCCTAATTTCAGAAGCCCTATCTGAAGAGGCTGTGACAGTACAACTTAAAATATGAAAACACATTATCTTATGATTTCTTAAAAATGATAAGCTGACATTTTAAAGTAATTATTAATTTATTTGTGATTTGATCATGGGTGAAGACAGAGATATAATAGAATTGGCAACGTGGGTGGAAAGAGAATGGAGTGCCAGTTGGGAACCTTGAGTTCTGTTCTAGCTCCATTATTAACTAGTTTAGCGGCTTTGGAAAATCCACTACTCTGAGCCTAATTCTAAAATTAAATGCAGTTGCTGTTTGTTAGTAAGTATATTATTTTTTTGCAGGCAGTTGAATCAAAGACTTAGGGTAGCAGCCAACCAAATGTGCAGTTTATGGATACTCTTTAAACATACTGCATCATGATCAACCCACTTTTCTGGCCACTTTACCATTTAGTTTGGAGAATATCTCAAAGATTATTTAGAGCAGATGCCCGCACAAAGCATAGCGACATTAACTAATGCTTGTATGAATGGCTCATGAATCTGTGTTTGTCTTTCTCTTGACACAATCATTATCCATAGCTTTTTGAATCATGATATTAATAACTCTTTAAGAGTAGAGTTTGTGATCACAAATCATAAATTTTGATTTTTCCTAAAAAAAAATTAAAAAAAAATTTTCCTAAAATTTTGATTTGGAATTCCTGATTAATTTTACACCTGCAAACAAAGGCTCTCTGCTACTTTTAAAGGCCAAGGTGAAATATCTTTCAAAGTCTTAAAAATTTAACAGAAGGCTTCTAGCAATGAGTGTATGCAGTGGAGTTAATTTTCTTTATCTTGAAGATCTCTAGAGCCGTCATTTCCCCATGAATTGATTAAACTTTCTCAGCTCTCTAAATTTCTGCTTATTAATTCAGAAGTTTGTATTGCTAAGTAAAATCTTTATGTTCAAGAATGATGGGGTGAATACAAAATGCTAAATCAATACACAAATCAGCAATTTGGTGAATGTTTTTGATTCCAAAATTTAAATTATGTAGTGAATATATCAGAGTATATTTATTATTACATTTATATCAGTGACCATGCCTGAATGTATCCCCCAATCCTTGCCACATTTTAGGAGAAAAGTTAAAGGCAATGGTTTTATATTTTATTATATATATTTTTTAAAATTATATTTTATGAATTTAGTGTAATTTAAATATTTACATTATATGGCTATTGAAAATGAAAGGGAATCCAAGATCTCCACTTTCCCTAGCTTCTCAGAAAAATTATTACGTACAAATGGCTTTATTACCTATAACTACTTAGCATACAAGAAATAAGGCCATCTTACAATTTATAATAGGTGTGAGCTGCATTTCCAACCTGTGTAAGGTTTATGACTCTAAATGATTAGAAAGCCCTTGCCCTTTTTTTCCACCCACTGGGAACCAGGTGAAGCAGGTAGAAATTCACACTTTGCTCTTGGAGTTTGTGGGGTTTTTCTTGAAATTTACCTATTCACAGTGATTTTAGAGGGCTTCAGTCTTACTTGGGTGCCTCAGTTCCAAAATCCCACTTTGTCCAGCCTCAGCCTTCATCTTTTACATTGGTAGAGTTAGCCAGGTGAAACCCAAAATGTTGCCCAGCAAAGACTGGCAAATTCTCCTGATGTCAGACAGATCGTGTTTGTATTCAGTCTTTCTTCTGATTCTCAGGCATGATCCTTATTTTCCAGACAGTTCAGCCTTTCTTCTCCTCTTGTTAATTGTAGGTCTTTGTGTCTTCATGAGTCTGTGAGGGGGAATGTGTGTTTACTTAATACTTTTAGGCATTCTGTAGCATGAGGGTTAATTTGGTCACCCAGGTCATTATATTGCTGGAAATCATTATCATTCTGTATCTTAATTTTCTACATTCATTGAATATATTTGGGAATTATATTGGTGTATGGAGTGAGTTGAGTCGCTAAGTGGGAAAAAAATCAACTTCCTAGTTGTTTGTTGAGTATCTCTCACTCTTTACCTTGGGTTTGTGATGCTTTCTTTATTTAGTTTTCACAGGTATATTGTTTGTTCATTAACCTCCCTCAGTTCTCACACTGTTGCCACACCAATTCAGTTACTTTAGCTTTATTATATACTTTAATACCTAATTGTCATAACTGCCTTTTACTAGGTGTTCTTCCTGTTCCTACTTCTGAATGGCTTTAATAATCTTCTCAAGTTCAAAAATAAAACTGAATAGATTTTCGTAATTTTTGTTGAATGCTGTGAGCCTTTAAAAGAGCATTTTTCCCCCCCTGAGGAAACATTTTTTTTAAATTATATCTTCAAAAAAAACCAGTTGTTGTGTTTTATAGCTCACATTCACTATCCTTATAATATGTTCTCATCGTTTTCATCATCTTTGTCCTTACCCATTCTATGTCAGGCAGACTTCTCAAGCTCTCCCTTCATTCATTCAGTGTTTTGTAACGCTGCTTCTTGAGTTTATCTTCAATGCGGAGTTCAGCTTTCCTTTGGAATTTTAGTTATCTTATGATTTTTCCTCATTTGACTACATTCCACTTTTATTTCAGTCTTTATGTGTTCTTTATCATTCAGTATGCATGTCTTTTTATCTTTTATTGGCTCTCACCTTTTCATAATGGACGTGGGACTGAACTTGCTGAACCATCTTCCCTCTGTTTATTCTGGTTTCTAGGTAAGTCATTTTCAGTCTCTTTTTCCTCATACTTAGGACACTCCTCATTTTCTTGAATCATTTCTCATGTTATCTGTGTTTTTGTTTGTTTAATTGTCTTTTTCCTTTGTCTTTATCTTCTAATGAGAAACTTATTATTGGATCTGACTGAGATTTCCTCACAAATGCCCAGGTCATTTGTCCCTGTCCCTGGTCCTGGTCCTTGTGCATTCAGGTAGCAGGAAACTCCCCCATCCCACTCTTCTGCAGAGAGATTGTGGCACCTGTGTTCAGTGCTTTTCTCTTACCCCAACATGGAGTCCTGTGGCCCTGGCCATAGCAATTTGCTGAGCTTATGAGATACAGTAAGACCAGAGGGCTAAACATTGACAATTTCCAAAGCTTTTGCTGCATTTTGCTGTATATCCAATGTCAGTGCTCCATGATCCCCCATCCTGTTGTTTGGCAAGTCCAGGAGAATTTTGGGGGGGGGGCATGAATTATGTTTCTCTATCCAACTCAGCCTCTGGCATAGACTTTCTTTAGTGAAAAACTGGAGGACTCTTAGGGAAATCATTTTTAGTAAGAATTCCTATCACTTTTAGGTTTCTGTGCTCTTGCTAGAAGTTGAAAGGAGTTAGGGAACATATCCTTTATTTGTTTATTTTGGTGAGTTAATGAAAAAATGTGCTAAAATAAAAGAATCAGTGGTATTCTCTCTCTGAGTTCCGAAATAGCGCACAGAATCATTACACACAGGAGCGAACAGTGGTAGAGGAACCAGGTGCAATTGCTGTCACAGTTCTGTGCCTTAGATTATAATTAATTCATGATAAGTTTTGAGTAAGTACAGAAAATAAAGGCAATTATTTCCTCTGCTTTTGGCTGTGGTAACAACAAAATGTCAATTAAGTATGATTAATTTTTACTTTTTTTCAGTAACCATGAGAATGTGTTGCTGCAGTTTTAATGGCTGTCATGATGAAGTGTATTGGTACTAAAAGAAATCATCAGAGCCACTGTAGTGTCATGAGAAAATTCCAAATGTATTTCAATAAAATATCTTTTCCTAATTGTTTTTCTTTTGCACCCTGTGGCAAGTAAAATTATATTTGTTCTGAACAATTTTCTGACACAATTAAAACCTAATTCCTTCTGTAACCTAATCACTAAGGCAGGAGCACCCATCTCCTTCCTCCTCCTCACTTTGATAGATATTCACACCTTTTATTGGAAATAATTATAGTGCAGTATTGTTTTCATGTCTTTCTCTTTGGACTGAGGTTAGTGCAAATATCTTATCCATAGTTTTACTTCTAGAACTCACTTAATGGGAAAAAAAAAGTGTGACTAAATGAGAATTTTTCACTTTAAATAGATAGGAAGCAACTCACAATCATCAATTGTCACTGACCCTGAAACTCACACACTTGCTTTGTAAGCTTTAGTTCACTCAGAACTAAAAAGGAAAAAAGAAAAGAACATTGGAATTTACATCTCCTCACCATGTCTACTTTATGCAGAAATCCTTTGAGTACCTCAAAAGAATGATTTCAGGAAGAAGACTGATGTGTAGCTCTCAATATTTTTCTGAGAAGGTAGGATATGGATGGCACATATTTAGTACATTAAAAAGTACTTACTGGAAGAATGGAAAAAAGCAATTTAACAACAAAAGCAAAAATAAGTGGGACTACCAAATTCAAAAGCTTCTGCACAGCGAAGAAAACCATCAATAAAATGAAATGGCAACCTATGGAATGGAAGAAATATTTGCAAGTCATATCTGATAAAGGGTTCATATCCAAAATATATAAGGAACTCATACAACTTAATAGCAAAAATATGAACAATCAAATTAAAAAATGGGCAGAGGAACTGAATAGACATTTTTCAAAGGATGATCTGTAGGTAGACAATGGATACATGAAAAACTGCTCAGCATCATTAATCATCAGGGAGATGCAAATCAACACCACAAGGAGAGATCACCTCAGACCTGTTAGAATGTCGTGTCATAAAAAAGACTAGCGATAACAAGTGTTGGTAACGACATAGAGAAAAAAGAATTCTTGCGCAATGTTAGTGGAAATGCAAATTGGTTTAGCTACTATAGAAAAGAGTATGGAGGTTCCTCAAAAAAAAAAACAGAACTTCCATATGATTCACCAGTTCCAGTTCTGGGTATATGTCTAAAGGAAATGAAATCAGGATCTCAAAGAATTATCTACAGTATCATGTTTATTGCAGCATTTTTCACAACATCCAAGACTTGGAAACAGCCTAAGTGTCCATCAATAGATGAATAAAGAAAATGTGATGCACATACCCATGCACACACCCATAAATACATTCACATGAACACACACACAATGGAATATTATTCAGCCATAAAAAATAATGAAATCTTGCCATTTCCAACAACACAGTTGGGCTTTGAAGGTATTATTCTATTTGAAATAAGTCATATTATATGTGAAATCTGAGAAAACTGAACAGATTGCCAGAGATGGGGGTGGGGGTGGGGAAAAAGAGTGTAGTGGTCAAAAGTAAAAACTTCTAGTTATAAGATAAACGAGATAAATAAATTCTGGGGATATAATGTACAGCATGGTGATTGTAGTTAACAATACTGTATTGTATATTTGAAAATTGCTGAGAGTAGATTTTAAAAGTTCTTATAAGGAAAACAACCCTGTAACTCTGTGAAGTAATGGATGTTAACTAATTATGGTACTCATTTCATGATACATCTGTATATCAAATCATTATACAACACACCTTAAACTAACACAACGTTTTATGTCAGTTGTGTTGCAATAACACAGGGGGGAAATGGAAGCTATTAAAAAGCATAATGATAGAAGTGTCCTGGATGGACTAGAGGTGTCAAATGACAAGTCCAGTGAGTAAAAGAGAAACAGAAAGAAGGAAAGCTATATTCCACCTGTGGAAATTTGGAATTTAAGGTTTTAGAATTGAGGCACTTCTAGTTGTCAGTTACAGAGTAGGTGTCAAGTTCAGTGCAAGCTGACGAGGCCAAGACATTGTCAGGGGCCCTGGATGGTTCATCCCATCAGCACAGGAATCAGGAGATGACGGCAGCATGTAAAGCAGAAGGAAAGGGGCCTAAGAGACATGATCACTACATCCAAGAGTGCTGGACATATATTATATTGACAGATGAGTGCAAGAATGAAAATTCTTTGGATGAGGGGCGCCTGGGTGGCTCAGTGGTTTAAGCCGCTGCCTTCAGCTCAGGTCATGATCTCAGGGTCCTGGGATCGAGTCCCACATCGGGCTCTCTGCTCAGCAGGGAGCCTGCTTCCCTCCCTCTCTCTGCCTGCCTCTCTGTCTACTTGTGATCTCTCTCTGTCAAATAAATAAATAAAATCTTTAAAAAAAAAAATTCTTTGGATGAGAGTTAGAGTGTTTCTTCTCTAAAGAAGCACTGGTATGAAGATTTATTATTAAGGTCCCTGCTGTGGGCAACGAGCTCAACTCCACCATAATTTCTGGAAGCTAAGCTTGGTGGTTGTGATACAGCACACTCAGACCTGCCATGGTGTCCAGTGCCTTCCCAACTAGATTCCCACTGCCTAAGCTCCTCTCTCAAGGAAACTCCAGAGTTGTGACAGTTAAGTCCAGAGCCAGGTTTCTATGAGGCCACAGAGGCAGAAGTTAGTCTCACCCATGATCATCATTTGCAATACTAACTAGAACACTACTTCTGCTCTCATTTTTTAAGCACATTATTTTGAATATGAAACATAGCTTCCTTCAAAACTATATTCTTGGGGCGCCTGGGTGGCTCAGTGGGTTAAAGCCTCTGCTTTCGGCTCGGGTCATGATCTCAGAGTCCTGGGATCGAGCCCCACATCGGGCTCTCTGCTCAGCAGGGAGCCTGCTTCCTCCTCGCTCTCTCTGCCTGCCTCTCTGCCTACTTGTAATCTCTGTCTGTCAAATAAATAAATAAATAAAAATCTTAAAAAAAACAAACAAACTATATTCTTGTCATTATTATTGATCTAATATTTATTGAGCTCTTAACCATGAGGCAAGTATGAGTACTGAATATCCTGGGGGGGTAAGGCATGTGAGACATTTGCAGTTTAATTGTGAAGAGAAATGCTTGCTGCAACATCCAAACCAAAGTAGGTCATGAATAAGTATTTTGAATGAGTACAGAAATAAAGTAATTATTAAAGGAACAGGTCTGCAGCTTATTTAATAAATTTAGATTATATAGAGAGATGAGGTTAATATTTTAATTTAGAAAGTATGTCCAAAAAGATTTAAGAAAAAAAAAATATGGTGTCTGGACAGTTCCCTGACAGGCTCATAGGAGAGAAAGGATTTAAGGCACTGAAGTGAGAACAGGACTGAAAGAAAACATTTCTGGTCAGCTGGAGGTACTGACGGCACAGCATGAGGCCTGGGTATGTCAAAAGGATGGACTGGCAAAATAAGAACTACATTCCTGTTTGCTTGGGGGGGAAAATCATACTCGATGTTTTTGCTGATGCTTTCCTTGGAGATTATAATTTTAACTATAACCCATGGTTTATGGCTTTTTATAAATATTGCTTTAAAGTGCTCAGATATTCAAAGAATGCAAATAGGGAAAAATGAAGACTCCAAAGAAATTTATGGAGAAAGGCATCTCCTCTACAGTCTTGGTGATTATAGACTGATAGTAGGTATTACAGAGTAAACTCGGGATTCAGCTGTGCTTGGCATGCCGGAGTGAGATCTTCATGTGATTCTCTGTAGCGGTACAGAAAAACCTCTTGGGCACTCAGTGTGTGTTTATTCCTAAGAATCTGACTTTTTTGTGGAATTGCTCTTTTACACAATATTACAGTAATATTTGAGGTGGTGTTTCCATAAACATTCATACCATGTGGCAGATTGAATTTAAATCCTTCACCAAATAAGGGCATCTAATGTTAAAATGTGAAAACAGTGACAGAATTTAGTAAAAACTCATAGGAGTTTTATTTCCATTTTTATCTTAAAGGTGTACAAAATGGTTAAGCATCTGAGGAGATAACTATATTCTATATTCTATTTCACTTAGCCTTTAAAGGACTAGTATACTGAAAAGCACCTACAGAAATTGAAGCAGGGAATTGGGAAAGGAGCAAATGCTGATCACTTGTAAAACAATGAGCTTTTATTATTATTATTAAATAATATCTGGTTAATCCTTTAATGGCCTAAACATACAATCCAATTCAAATATTACTTAATTAGCTTATGTGCAAACAGGCCTAGGATATTTTTTAAAAAGAATTGAGCATCTAAGATCTGTATGTAAGTGGGCTAGATTATGGATTCAAATATGTAATGAACTTCCATTTTTAGAGTTTTAATAAAGTTTTCTCCTTTAACTTGAGTCTTATGCTGTTTTGCTTCTTTCCATAGAAATAAAAATGCTGGGGCGCCTGGGTGGCTCAGTGGGTTAAGCCTCTGCCTTCGGCTCAGGTCATGATCCCAGGGTCCTGGGATCAAGCCCCGCATCGGGCTCTCTGCTCGGCAGGGAGCCTGCTTCCTCCTCTCTCTCTGCCTGCCTTTCTGCCTACTTGTGATCTCTGTCTGTCAAATAAATAAATAAAATCTTAAAAAAAAAAAAGAAAAAGAAAAATTCTTTGAGCTTGGTGGCTTTGTGGAAATGTCCCTCTGTTAGGAACCTGAACCTCAGCTGTCTTGTATCAGAAAACCTCAGAGGTTCATGGGCTATGGCAAGTGTTTAAATAAAAAAAGGCTTTGAAAATAGAAATGCATAAATTAAATCTTACTTGAATCTTAATATCTTTTAAGATATATTTTTATTCGGAAAAAGCTGGCACAGTGCTATCTCTTGTGAAAATAAAGTAGTATGAATAGCTCCAGGTAGCAACAAGTTTAGATTTGGCTTACAGTACACATGTCTTAGAATTTAACCTGAATCAGCAAGTATTTTTTAGTGCATCCTGTATGCAATGATCTACATCAGATGTCTGCCATTCACAAAGCAGAAAAAGACCCACTCACTGTAGCCAAGGAATCAAAAAGTTCATTGCTATTTGTATTTCTAATAGGTGTCATTAGTGCATTTTGAAGATGCTTATGAATTATTCAAGTTGCTATCATTTTTTTAGTATTGATTTAGGAAGGATCAAGCCCCACTCATTCAGTAGGAGCCAACTAATTCATTCATAAGAATTATAATGTGTAAAGCATATACATTGTCTTGACACTTGTGTGTTTTGATTCCTATTTGCATCAAGATGGGATACAAATAAATACCAAAAATATTCTAAAAAGGCAACTAAGTAATTTTAAAATGTTCATGTTTAAACTACAGAGAAGCAAGTGAGTTCTTCATTATGCTAGAACATATCTAGCAGATACGTTTTGCAGTCTTCCTGAGCAGTCAAGTATATACTGACAGCATAGAGCTGATATAGGCATCAAGTAAATGCTGCCCACAGTGTGAGGTGAGAGAACACAAGGCATTGGGTTGTCATGGGGCCTTTCCAGGTAGAGAGGTGCAGGAGGCATCTGTGTCCTCCAGGGAGAAAGTACATTCCATGCACTTCTAATCTTCAATACCTTACAGGAAATGGGCAGCAAATACTTGTTTTTTTCTTGAGTTCAGATTTGAGAGATTTGGCTTGTAACACAAATAAGTACATATTTCTTAGTCCCTCCTCTATCCAAGATTTGATAGACCTTAAGGAAAGAGAACAATATAGAGACATAAAGCAAATGGTAGAGAGTTGTAGAAATAGGGAAGCACATGAACAAAGCAGATGAGAAATTATTCTGAGCGTCAACTTATTTGAAACCATAATAATGAGCTTTTCATACTCTTGTTATCTTAAAATCCATTGGTTTAGCTTGCACTTTGAATGGACATTTTACCCACGCATTAGTCATTCGGTTGGTTCATTGAGTTATGTAAATATTCTAAATGTTGACACATTCTATTGCACAATATTTAAAAAGAATTACATCTCTTAATATCACCACTGATCTCTTCAGAAAAGCCTTGAAATATTAGGAAACATTCCAGGCCACTGTGGTGGATACAAGTTTTTCAAACTTCCGATTTTTACTTGAAAGCTTCAATTTATCATCGGTAACAAATACTGTAATTTGTTTTCTTTGAAATGACAGTTTCACTTCATAGTTTTCTGGTAGCTATTCTTCCAAGTAGAAATGGTGTTCCATGTAAAAAGAAATTAATTTGGCTCACAATTCAGTCACCCAAGTCATTTTTCTTGTGAAAACCGTCATACTTAAGCATGCAGCAGAGTGCTTTCTCCATACTTCCAGTTTTGTCACAGACTATTAAAAAATGTGCACTCAAGAATTGCTATTTAATAAAATTAGTATTTTTGCTGCTCCATCAAGGACATTCTTGAAACTGACATTTTGTTATTATTTTGTTTTTGTTTTTACTTTTGTTTGTATGCTCACACTAGGTAATGAAGAAAACAATATCTACTTATACAATTTGGTACCACTGCTTTGATTTGGTGCTAAGGTGCCCATGACCCATTATTGCTTTTGTACAACCAGTACAAATTATTTGTCTTTTTCACAAACACAGTGAAAAGACAAATAATTTACAAATTTTTTTCTGGGGCGCCTGGATGGGTCAGTGGGTTACACAGCCTCTGCCTTCATCTCGGGTCATGATCTCAGGATCCTGGAATCAAGCCCTACATAGGGTTCTCTGCTCAGTGGGGAGCCTGCTTCCTCCTCTCTCTCTGCCTGCCTCTCTGCCTACTTGTGATCTCTCTCTCTCTCTCTGTCAAATAAATAAATAAAACCTTTAAAAAATATTTTTCTTTTCTGAGAGTTTTATCCTCATAGCCCCTCTGAAGAGGTCTGTGGGTCCCCAGCAGTTTGTGAACCATGCTTTGAGAAATGCTTATGGAAAATAGGGATCAGTAAAGCCAATAAGAAAGGCTAATGCTAAAAAAGCAAGGTTCCCTAATTCGTAAGTATTAGGGACCTAGAGCATTGTGCTCTAGAGGGTTATAGCTCATAGAATCATAGAGCTGTAAGGGATGGAAAAGATCATCTTGACTGATCCCTGCATTTTTACTAGTGAAAGACAGAACTCCAAGGAGGTTCTGTGACTAGCCTGAGGTTGCTCATTTTAACGATAGCAAAAATGAGGGTACTGAGCTAGCTATGCAGTTTCAGAATTTGGGGCCTTAGGAGAAAAGCCATCTGGTATCTCTCAATCTCACATTCTTTGTTGTAAGTCAAAGATAACATATCTACACTGCGTAAGTTAGAAGGCTATGAGAAACATATGAAACAGTGTAGATCAGGAGGCTTTGAAAACTATACTGAAACTCTATGACAGGTCAAGGTCAGGAGAATTATTATTCTCTGGGAAAATACTAATTAATATTCAGTGTCTTTCAGAAGAGTTAAGTCTCAAACATGACCTGGATCCTTGTATGTGTCGTGTGAATCTTCTGCATCAGGACATTAATTAGGTTCTGTTAGAAGATGACAGAATGAAATAATGAGGGGCTTAGAGAGTATAATATAAAAGATAACTATGTTAGAGAAGATATGCTTTTGATGACTTCTATTCTTCAAAGACTATGCAGCGTTTTGTTGGAATATCCATGTAACAGGCTATCCTGGTTGATTGTTAATTGGATTTTCTGTTTAACTGAGAGTTAGTTGAACATAATTAAGTATTTTCTAGACAGTCCTGGAGAGTGTGATCCTTGTGAATGTCACTTCAGCTGGACTAAAAAGACTAAAAAGACTGCATTAAGTGATTCTGTGGGACCATCAACTCCTTTTTAAAAAATAAATCCTACCTTGTTCCAATTCTTATTTTCACATTTTCCCAAAAGCATAGTGTCAGGGGTGGGAAGAGTAAGTTAACTGAGGATTCTAAATCATTTGGATTCTGGTTAAGGTTTTTATTTGAGAATTTGCTCTATTGAAGACATGCTATTAAATTTACCTTTTAAATCTAAACAAGAGATGGTATCAGTCAGCTTTTTGCTTCAGTTTCCCAGGTTAAACAGTTGGCCAGTGTGTTCAATATAATACTTTGGTCTGGAAATATTCTTCTTAAAAAAAAAAATCAAACAAACAGAAATTCATATAAAAATGATTAAAAATAATGTGTAATGCGAAGTTAATGTCAGCAGTAATTGCAGAGTGGTGGACTATGGATTTTTGTGGTTGTTGTTGCTGTTAATCTAAATTCTCTAAATTTCCATTATACTATGTCTTTTTTTTTAAATAGACTCTATATTTTAGACCAGTTGTATGTTCACTGCAAAACTGAGAGGAAGGTACAGAGATTTCCATATACCCCCTTGTTTCTCACTTATGTGTAGCTTACCCCATGTATCAACATCTCCCACCAGAGTAGCAAATTAATTACAACTGATAAATTACACTGACATATCATTAGTACCCAGAGTCCACAGTTTACATTAGGATTCGTTTTTGTTATTGTACATTGTATGGGTTTAGAGAACAGATGTATAAGACATTTATCCACCACTGTAGTATCATACTGTATAGTTTCATGCCCTAAAAATCTTTGGTGCCTTACTTCTTCATCCCTTCCCCCCCCCCAATCCCTAGCAACCACTGATCTTTTTACTCTCTCTATAGTTTTGCCATTTCCAGAATGCCATAAAACGTCATCTATATACACCACTATACACATGAAAGCTTATCTAAATTTATTGGAAGGACAGGCTTCATGAAATTAGCATTGTTACCTTATTGATAAATGGGGAAGGGAAACAGACTAATGAGAATCCATGTAGTGTCATGAGCCCATAAGCAAGTCCCATTGTTTGAGGAATGCCCTTTGATCTCCAGCTGTGAATCAAGGCCCCCTAGTGTCGGCCCCTTCATGGCTACAGAATATAGAGAGCAGGAGCATGGTTAAGGCCTGCCCCTGTCAATCACAGTCAGAGAGATTTGGGCAAACCAAACTTTGAGGCTATATATAAAGTAGGATGATAATATTGATGTACCTATCACATATGGATGTTAAAGTCAGGTATGAAAAAGAACATTGGAAACCCTACAGATGATTGAAATAAAGCTCATTAGCTATAAAGGAGAAAATACATGGCAAATAGTGAAAATTCAGTAAATGAATAGATGTGTTACTTATTCAGAGTATAAAGAATTAAGGAAACTACTAAAACAATTTTGATGTTTTTAGAATATCTAAAAATTAATATTTTACAATGGATTCGATTATTATTATTGCTTTTATAGAGAAAATAACAGGTGTCTCAAACTGAATTCTAAGTGCTATGCTGCCTTTTGAGTACAGCTGATTTGTCATGCATCTGATGGGCAGCATAAAGATTTCTAGTACTCTGCAGTTATGTGAATCAGTTTCTGGGTTTTTAAAAAAATATTTCATTTACCCATGTATTGGTAAGTTTCATTTTTTCTCTTCCTGGTGCAGTTTGCAACAACCTGATGAGATTATTAAAGTATTCTCAAGATTTTTACTAGGATTACAATGATTCTTTAGTTTAATGTCATGAAAATTTACATCTTATAATACTGATTCTTTTCTTCCAGGTACATGCTATGTAATTATTTCCAAGTAGTTTGAATTTACTGTTACTATCCTTTAGTTTTTAAATTCCAGTTTAACCGCATTATAGGCAAGCATGGCCATTATGACTTAGACTTCTTGTGTGTTTTTAAATTTTTTTTTGTAACTTATGTACATGACTTCTTTTTTTTAAACTACTTCATGAATGTTTTTTAAAAGAATATATTCTCTTTGTTGGGTAACAAGTTCTGTGTGTGATAATTATCTAGTTATATTATTTATAGGCTTATATTTTTGTTTTCATCCTAATTTCTGAAGTATTAAATTATTCTAATCTGATTATAGACACATATATTGCTTCTTCCATTTTTGACAGTTTTTTTGATTTATTCATTTTGTACAGCTATGTTAATAAGTGGTCAATGTATCTTTGCAATAGATTATGACTTTTCTCAGCATGATATAAATCTTTTTATCTTTTTCAGTACTTCTCACCTTGATTTCTATTTTGTCTATTATATGTCTATGCCCATTTGATTTTTTTTTATATTTTATTTATTTATTTGACACAGAGAGAGAGATCATAAGTAGGCACAGAGGCAGGCAGAGAGAGAGGGGGAAGCAGGCTCCCCGCTGAGCAGAGAGCCCCATGCGGGGCCCGATCCCAGAACCCTGAGATCATGACCTGGGCCAAAGGTAGAGGCTTAACCCACTAAGCCACCCAGGCGCCCACCCATTTGATTTTTTTTATTAGCATTTGTCTACTTTTTCTTTTTCAACCATTTTGTACTTTTCTTTGTTATATTTGTCTGATGTAAACAGCATATAGCACTGTGTAAGTCACTAAGAATATATTATTGAATTAAAAGGTAGGGGCGCCTGGGTGGCTCAGTGGGTTAAAGCCTCTGCCTTCGGTACAGGTCATGATCCCAGGGTCTTGGGATCGAGCCCCACATCGGGCTCTCTGCTCGGCAGGGAGCCTGCTTCCCTTCCTCTCTCTCTGCCTGCCTCTCTGCCTACTTGTGATCTCTGTCAAATAAATAAATAAAAATCTTAAAAAAAAAAAAACAACTTTAAAAGGTAATAACCCCTTCCCTGTAATACATTCTAGTGGAGCAGGGTGGCAGAGACACCCTAAACAAGAAAGAATAGAATAATTACATACTTTGATAAGCTTTTTGAAGAAAACAATGGGGACCCATATGGAGGTCAAGTTAAATAAGGTAATCAGTGATGTGTTGTCTTTTTTATCTTACTGTTAGGTCCTTTTCCTGCCATCTTTTCATTTTTTCTGTTTAAGCATAATATACTGTTTAGTTTTCTTTTCCCTTTCTTGTTTTTTATTGCTGATAGAGGGTATTTTCCCTTCTATTAATTTGAGGTTATACATCTTAATTTTTTTAAAGATTTATTTATTTCAGAGAGAGCGAGCATGAGTCAATGGGATCAGGGGCAGAGGGAGAGACAGAGAGAAAGAGGGAGAGAATCCTTAATCAGACTTCCTGCTGAGCCCAGAGCCCATTGAGGAACTCAATCCCAGGACCCAGAGATCATGACTTTAGCAGAAACCAAGAGTTAGCCACTTAACCAATTGAGCCACCCACGTACCCTGTTACACATCTTATTTACACATCTAAATGTATAATTTTTGAGTTAGTGCCTAGAGTTAACCAGCTTTTACCCCAAACAGGAAAAGGACCTAAGACTTTCAACCTTCTCACCTGCTTTTACCCTGAGCACATAAATATTACGATCCATTTTGTGTCCCCTGAGATTTTAGTTTCATATATTTAGTACTTTTTGCATTATTTATTAATAACTATTTGGACTAATTACCACATTGTGCTCAGTTTGGTTTGATTGGTTGTGTGTCTATGTATGTGTGTATTCCAATTTTATGTCTACATATTTTTCTTTTTAGAATCTTTTTTTTATTCACTGGAGTATATCCTCAAGCAATTCTTTCAGAGAGGGCTTATGAGTAGAAATTTCAGATTATGTTGTGACAATTTGAAACATCTGTATATTTCAAATACTCTAGAAAATTTCTCATTTTGATAATACTAACTTTTTAAAAGACCTATGGATATAGTTTAATTTTGGTTGCTACTCAGCAAATAGTTGGAAGGAATAGGAAGTTGTCACTGATGAATTGATTATAGAAAGAGTTCAAAGGAATGGGACATTGACTTCATCAGATAGGAATGATTGTTGCTTTGATACATGTTTTCCAATTATGCAGTCAATACTTTGAAGATATTGCTGTTGATTACCTTAAATGGGCAATTTCAAAGATTTCATATCATAGTTTGTCACCTGTTTTTTTCCTTACTAAAGCAAAGCCACAAGTATATGAGCTGTGATGGAATTAGCCTTTCATATGGGTTACCTGTTTGTATCTATCCATCTGACCCATCTGGCCTTGTCACTTTTGGTCATTGGAGCTACTGTGACCACATTATACAGAAGGCTCATGTCAGCTGCAAAGTTTATATCTAAAATGCCTCAAGTTCCTTTTTTTTATTATTTTTTAAATGATTTTATTTATTTATTTGAGAGAGAGAGCATGAGCGAGCATGAGAGGAGAGAGATCAGTGGGAGAAGCAGACTCCCTGCCGAGCAGGGAGTCTGATGTGGGACTCGATCTCAGGACTCCAGGATCATGACCTAAGCCGAAAGCAGTCGCTTAACCAACTGAGCCACCCAGGCGCCCCCTCAAGTTCCTTTTTAACCATTTCTAGAATCAGTCTTATATTCCCTATAAAATAACATTGCCAAAAGAGGTTACTTTGTAAAATAATTTCAAAATTCAACAATTATGTACCAACATTAATTTCTTAGTTTTGATAAATGTATCAATTTTATGTAAGAAGCTAACATAGAGGAAGCTAGATGAAAGGAACACAGGAACATTCTGTATTCTTTGCAACTCTTCTGTAAATCTAAATTATTTCCAAATAAAAATTTAAGGCGTAAAAAAAGACAAACCATGAGAGATTGTGGACTCTGAGAAACAAACTGAGGTTTTGGAGGGGAGAGGGGTGAGAGGTTGGGTGAGCCTGCTGGTGGGAATTATGGAGGGCATGTATTGCATGGAGCACTGGGTGTGGTGCATAAACAGTGAATGCTGGAACAATGAAAAGAAATAAAATGAAAAAATTCAATAATTGGCGAATACAGTTTTTCATTTATGAAATGCAAAATTCCATCCAATGTAACCATGTATTTAGCCATATTTGTTGAAGAAACACTCTCTGAAGAGTGAAATTCTCATGAGACTGCTGCTGATCAGACATAGTCTGCATCACAGTTACTACTAAGTAAATTACGTGAAAAACGTCCACCTTTGCCTATGTATTTTTTAGCAATGCAATAATGCCATATTTTTATGGTGTAAATAATGACTAAAATTAGAAGAGGAATCACTTTCAAGTATATTTTTATTTGCAATATATACACTGCACGAATGTTGTTTTTTTTTTTTTTTTTTTTTTTTTTTTTTAATTATTTGTCAGAGAGAGAGAGGGAGAGAGAGCAAGCACAGGCAGACAGAATGGCAGGCAGAGGCAGAGGGAGAAGCAGGCTCCCTGATGAGCAAGGAGCCTGATGTGGGACTCGATCCCAGGACGCTGGGATCATGACCTGAGCCGAAGGCAGCTGCTTAACCAACTGAGCCACCCAGGTGTCCCTGCACGAATGTTTTTACCTAAAGTTATAAAGTTACTTCAGTTATCTAACAGAAAACAATTTGTTGAGGAATCTTTATCATATCAACTGTAAAGAAGTGTTGTTGGATAAGAAATAATATGACTTTGGTTTCCACTGATAGATTGTTTTGGAACACGAGAAACAGACCTATTTTTTTTTCCTTTACTATCAAGGCATAATTAAATATGTCACCTGATAAATGCTCCTGGTGTTAGATAACACACCAAACTTTTCCACAAATGAATATACTTACTAATGGTCAGAGGCATATTTCATTCTCCAGAACATTTAAAATAAGCATTTTACTAATATTATTTGAAGGGTAACTATAATGCTAAAAATGATCATGTATTAACAGTCAATTTAATTGGTTCGGTATAGCAGTTAAAACCTATATATTTTTTATTTTCTTCTTCTTATTATTATTTTTTAATTTTAGTTTTTGAGAGCATGTGCACTAGCACACACAGAAGCGGGGGTTGGGGGAGGAGGGGCAGAGAGGGAGAGAGAATCTTAGGCAGGCTCCACACTCTGCATTCTCACCATCCTGAGATCATGACCTGAGCCAAAATCAAAATCATACATTAACCACTTAACCAACTGAGCCACCCAGGCGCCCCATAAACCTACTTTAAAGCAATAAATTTACATATGCATATATTAATTGGGAATTTTTTCTTATTCATTTAATTATAATATTTAATGATCTTGCTAGCTCAGATTTCCATGAACATTTATTGACTGCCTATAGTGTTTGAAAACATCAATTAACTTTTTAAAGAAATTTAAGAAAGGCTTTAAAAGCCTGTACTTAGGAAGAAATGTTTATTCAATACTAAAATCTTTTAAAAAGTCTAATTTAGATCTAAGAAACAAGTAACATCTTTAGCTTGCTGGTAAGATTTGGTCTATAGCATGTTCTTTCTAATTCCTTTCTTTGTATTTCCATCGCAAGTTAGAGTTTCTAACAGCATCTTTCTTCTTGCCTACTGGGAGGGAAAGCCTGTAAGTTCTATAATTGGATACATATTAAGCAGGATGAATTTTAAGTTTTTGGTAATCCCTTTTAATCTGGTATTCTTATTATTAAACAACTCTAATGGGAACTAAGTAGAATTTTAGTGGACTTTGGTGACCAAAGAATTTTTATTGAGGCTACCCACACAAAAGAATGAATCATGGAGGAAGCAGTGTCTTGATTCCAGCTGAGTTACTAATCTCATGTACTCAAAGATCCATTTGAAATATAAGACTTAGAGATCCCCCACCCATATTTTAGAGACGTAGCCCTTGAACCCATCTGTGTTTGGTAGTAGTTAGCTTGTGATCTAGGCTGATCATCACATCACAAACCTGCACTTGCTCAGAAGCCAGTGCAGATCCTATAAATGTGAATTGACTCTACTGGTTTTTATTCCACTTGATATTATTAAACTCACGTAGTTCTGAGAATAACTTACTGCAGAATAACCAAATCTTACATCTTAAAATTTCCATAATTCCCTTCACATCTCTTAACTAACTTGCTTCTCATAATAATGTGACCACTAATTGGCTTCTCACATAATGTAATCACAGAACAGGCAATGTGATTTTCACCTTTCAGACAAACTGAGACTCAGCATCCCTTATTAGTTACCAGCAGACATAACATGTCTTTGGATTTTCAGACCCTATTCATTCCACTTCTCTCTCTACTATGATACATGCTTCTCTAAAAGTGATTGTGAAAAATCTGTGAAGGGAAATTTGAATGAAGTCAGAAGGGCAGAGTTGATAGCAGCTGCTGTATGTATCTAAGTCTGTCACATAGCTGGTTTATGATTCCAGTGAAAAATGGAGCCATAATGTTGTTTAGAAAGATTCAGCAAGCATTTTAGTCAGTGTACTTTATTAAAAACCCTTCTGGAGAGGCCCCTGGGTGGCTCTTTTGTTTAAGCATCTGACTCGATCTCAGCTCAGGTCTTGATCTCAGAGTTGTGAGTTCAAGCCCCACATTTTGCTCCATGCTAGGTGTGGAGCCTACTTAAAACAAAAAACACAAAAACAAAACAAAAACCCTTCTGTTCACAAAAAGAAATAAAAGGTATTCAAATTGGCAAAGAAGAAGTCAAACTCTCTCTCTGTCACAGATGACATAATACTTTATGTGGAAAACCCCAAAGACTCTACCTCCAAATTACTGGAACTCATACAGCAATTCAGTATTGTGGCAGGATACAAAATCAATACACAGAAATCAGTTGCTTTCTTTTTTTTTTTTTAAGATTTTATTTATTTGACAGAGATCACAAGTAAGCAGAGAGGCAGGCAGAGACGGAGAGAGGGGGAAGCAGGCTCCCCACTGAGTGGAGAGCCCAATGAAGAGCTCGATCCCAGGACCATGGGATCATGTCCTGAGCTGAAGGCAAAGGCTTTAACCCACTGAATCACCCAGGTGCCCCAATCAGTTGCTTTCTTATACACTAACAATGAAAATATAGAAAGGGAAATTAGAGAATCAATTCCATTTACAATAGCACCAAAAACCATAAGATACCTTGGAATAAATCTAGCCAAAGAGGTAGAGGATCTATACTCAAAGAACTACAGAACGTTCATGAAAGAAATTAAAGACACAAAAAGATGGAAAAATATTCCATGCTCACGGATCAGAAGAATAAACATTGCTAAAATGTCCATGCTGCCCAGAGCAATCTATACTTTCAACACAATTCCATACCATTGACATTTTTCAAAGTGCTGGAACAAACAATCCTAAAATTTGTATGGAACCAGAAAAGACCCTGAATTGTCAAGGACATGTTGAAAAAGAAAAAGAAAGCTTGCGGCATCACATTGCCTGATTTCAAGCTATATTTCAAAGCTGTGATCACCAAGACAACATGGTACTGGCACAAAAACAGACACATAGACCAATGGAACAGAATGGAGAGCCAAAATATGGACTCTCAACTCTATGGTCAACTAATCTTCAACAAAGCAGGAAAAAAAAATATCTGATGGAAAAAAAGACCATCCCTTTCACAAATGGTGCTGGGAAAATTGGACAGCTATATACAGAAGAATGACACTGGACCATTCTCTTACACCATACACAAAGATAAACTCTAAATGAATGAAAGACCTCAATGTGAGACAGGAATCCATCAAAATCCTAGAAGAGATCATAGGCAGTCACTTCTTTGACATTGGCACAGCAACTTCTTTCAAGACACCTCTCCAAAGGCAAGGGAAGCAAAAGCAAAATGAACTTTTGGGACTTCAAGATAAAAAGCTTCTGCATAGCAAATGAAACAGTCAACAAAACAAACAGACAACCCTCAGAATGGGAGGGGATATTTGCAAATGCCACTACAGACAAAGGGCTGATATCCAAGATCTATAAAGATCTTCTGAACCTCAACATCCAAAAAACAGGTAAGTCAAAAAAATGGGCAGAAGACATGAACAGACACTTCTCCAAAGAAGACATACAAATGGCTAAGAGACACGTGAAAAAGTATTCATCATCACTAGCCATCAGGGAGTTTCAAATCAAAACCACATTGAGATACCAGTTAGAATGGCAAAAATCAAGGCAAGAAACAGCAAATGTTGGAGTAGTTGTGGAGAAAGGGGAACCCTCTTTCACTGTTGCTGGGAATGCAGTTTGGTGCAGCCATTTTGGAAAACAGTGTGGAGTTTCCTCAAAAAATTAAAAATAGAGCTACCCTATGACCCAGCAGTTGCACTACTAGGTATTTACCCCAAAGATACAAATGTAGTGAAATGAAGGACCATATGCACCCCAATGTTCATAGCAGCAATGTCCGTAACAGCCAAACTGTGGAAAGAGCTGAGATACCCTACAACGGATGAATGGGTAAAGAAGATGTGGTTCGTATACACAATGGAATATAGCTGCATACCCAACTTTTGCATCAACATGAATGGGTCTGGAGGAGATTATGCTGAATGAAATAAGTCAAGCAGAAAAAGTCAATCATATGGTTTCACTTACTTGTGGAACATAAGAAATAGCATGGAAAACATTGAGAGAAGGAAGGGAAAAATGAAGTAGGGGGGAATTAGAGGGGGAGATGAACCAGGAGAGACAGAGGACTCCGAGAAACAAACTGAGGGTTTGGGGGGGGTGGGTGGGTTGGCCTGGTGATGGGTATTAAGGAGGGCACGTATTGCATGGAGCAGTGGATGTTATATGCATACAGTGACTCTTGGGACACTACATCAAAAACTAATGATGTACTCTAGGGTGACTAACAATATAATAAAAATACTAATTTAAAAAACCTTCTGTTCATACTCAGATAAGGCTAATGGGGATCATCAAGATGGATTGAAATGCTACAAAATGATTTTACTTCCTAAAGAATCATCTTTTCATTAATAATAAACTATCTCTCATTCCAGGCTCAGAGTTTCTAACAGTGCCTTTTATTACATTTCATAGCATTATATCAAATCCCTTATAGAATGAGAATTTTTATTTTGCATTTAGTGATGCCTCCTTGACCAAATTAAGAATAAAATAGATGTACATATAGATGCATATGTACAGTATACATATTATATACATCCATATTGAATATGAGTTTCTCCAGAGTATAGTTCAAAACTTTCCACATCTCACCATCTTGCTACCACCGTAAGACATGCCAGCATGTGTCACATGGATTCCTGAAATTGCCTCTCCAGAATGATTTCATATTGTCTCCCTTTTTGTTTTAAGTATTTTTTTCTATTTTCTTGTACTTTTTTTTTTTTTTTTTGTATTTCACTGTGAATATTTTTTTCTGTTCTTCTATTGCTTGTTCGTGTTGTATGCATTCCTGCCTTGGCATTTTTCCTTGTTATTCCCTGTGCCTTGAATGCTGTTTCTTCATATCTTATCATGTCCAGCTGCTTCTTGTCTTTCACATTATTACTCCAATAACAGTATTACCTGCTTTAGAGAGGGCTAATCTGTCAGTATCATCTGAAATAGAATTCTTCTCCACCCCATTACCTCTACAGAACTTATCTGAAAGTCATCTTTATATACGGTAATTATTATTTTATCTATAGGAGTGGCTTTGCTCTTCCATAATGCTCTCTCCATTTGTCTGTCTTGTTCCGTAGTGCCCTTTTGATTAGTTGGAAAGATTTACATGGTAACAAAATTATCTGCTTCTTAAAGCTCCATAAAATTTGCCTATAAAACTGTCTAGGCCTGGCTCTTTCATTAAAGGCTTTGTTTTCATTTTGGTTTTCAAGAGCAGCACTTTTTAATGACTGTTGAGTTTCTGAAATACTTGTTATGTCAATTTGGGTCAATTATATCTTCCTATAAAAATCTGTCATTTAATAGAAATTTTAACTTTTGTGCCAAAAATATTTTAATGTTCTCTTGCAAATTTTTATACTCTTCATTTACTTTGTTATGTGTGCTTTTCCATTTTTAGTTTTAGATGTTTGTTTTCTCTGAACATCTGCATGTATAATGACACTAATTTGGATTCTGGAGTCAGACAGTCATGAATTCAAAACCTGATGGGGGAACTTAGTAAGTGGGTAAACATAAGCAAGTTAATTATATTCTCTAAGATTCAGTTTCTTCATCTGTGAAATAGATATTAGATTACTTATCATAAAAGTTTATTGTGAGGTTTAATTGGTGATGTACATATAAACTGTTGAGTCCAGAGGCAAGTACACAGTAAATTCTATATGACAGTTAGCTCTTGCATTGTTATTATTCTTACTAGAATTAATACTTACTAAAGTAACTATTTTAAAATTAAACTATACAGTTGTTCGTTATTATTGTGCATACTTCAAAATGAAGTATGTTAAATCTTTAGTAAGTATGTTGGTTTTAATTCTTTAATTCATTAATTTCTACTTTTGACATTATTTTTTCTTCTTGCTTGAATTACATTTCTTTTGTTATTAAAAAAAAAAAAACTTGTATTTTAATTTAAAGTTTCTTTCTGAGAAAGAAAATTTCATTTCCAAGAGTTTTTAGGAGGCAGTATAGGATAGTGGTTAAGCTAAAAGTTTTGACATAAGACTTCCTGATTTTCAATGCTGCTGTCACCTTTAATTAACCGGGCTTCACTTATGCTCTTCATCTATAATATGCAGACAATAATAATAAGTACTTCAAGGGGTGGTTAGCAGCATTAGATTAACAAATACAAGCAAAACTCATAAAGTGGTATTTGTAGTATTCAGTTAATCTTAGCTATTATAATTTGGTTATTTCTATTTTTATTATTAATTACTATTTCTATTACATTCTGGCCAGATCATGGGGTCTACATATTTCTTTTAATGTATATTTAATATACCAAGTCATACATAGTATGTCAGATCAGCTTTTATAAATATTTGATAGACAATTGAATAAATACTATATTTTTATAAGGTTGACATTTTATAATTATTAAAACAGCCATAAAATTTTATAATATTCATCTTCTCTACAGCTTTCTTTGGTTTGAATCCTTCAGTACCCTGTCCTGTAGCTTGCCTTACCATCTACCATTTGGAACTCTCCAAGCCTTCCATAAGCCCTCTTTATTATGCTAGTTAGATGAGGGTATTCCTCATTCACTATTCACATAGAAATGAAGTTTGGGAGAATTAATGAGCTATGTACATGATTTGTGTTGCCACGTTGGCATCTGAAGATGTTTTCTTTAAGGAAGACTGAGTCGATGGTATGTTAACCACTGTGCTTTGTAGACAAAGCTTCTCTTTCCAGTTGGGGTGTGTGGTGAATGCACATAAGCAGAAATGGGAGAAATCCCTAATTTCTAGGATGTGCATATAAGTTGGAAGCCTTTTTCCATGAATATTTAATGAGTTTTCACTCTGTTTCAGGCATTAGACTAAATGATTCTTTTTTTTTTTAAAGATTTTATTTATTTATTTGACAGACAGAGATCACAAGTAGGCAGAGAGGCAGGCAGAGAGAGAGGAAGGGAAGCAGGCTCCCTGCTGAGCAGAGAGCCCGATGCGGGACTCGATCCCAGGACCCTGAGATCATGACCTGAGCCGAAGGCAGCGTCTTAACCCACTGAGCCACCCAGGCGCCCAGACTAAATGATTCTTAAGCACTATCGCATTTATCTTACCATCCCCATTTTACAGGTATTAAAGCTGAAGCTTAATGAAAACAAATAACTTGTCCAAGAGTAAACAGTTGTAAGTGTCAGATAAGAAATAAAACCCAAGTCTGTCTGATTCCAACCTCATGTTCCTAACCTCTGTACATGTTGAGGGTAACAAGAAAGGAGATAAGAATGCACCAGTAAAGTTGTTGTTCTCTAACATTAAGTCAAAAGCAGACAAAGCTATTGAGCAAAACTCTCCAGAGAATGAATCTAAGACCAGATTAATAATCTATCTAACTGTGGAGTAGCTATGTGCACCTGATCCTGTAATCATCCCCAAGAGTGCAACCAACAGCGCCCTAATGAAGCACAGCATGGCCACTGCACTGTAAAAGGGACTGACAATTAGAAGAACAGCACCCATGCTTCATGCAGCCCCTGCCCTTTTTCGAGGTCTGCTTCCTTAGTCTTGGAATGTGTCTTGCTCTTGGATGCATCTCCTGCTTGGCTTATCCCAGTACCTTATGCAGAAGAGGTCCTCAGAAAAGTTACCCACTCATTTGGTGTTCATATAGTGAAAGGCAACCCTGTGTTAGAGACGGGTTTACATGGTGGAAATACTGCAGTGAGCAAAACAAAGTACTTCCTAGACTTTACATTCCAGGGGAGGCAGCTAGAGGGGGGAAAAAAACAGATACATATAAATACTGTAAAATAGTTAGTGCTTTGAAGAAAAATAAGTTGCAAGGAGGAGACGGAACATTATGGAGCCAATGTCATTAGGTAGGTTGGTCAGGATGAACCTCTCTGCAGAGGTGACATTTGAATACTAGCCTGGATGAAATAAGGAAATAGACTCTAAATAGTTGGCAAAGAAGAGATCAGGGAAAAGAGGCAGGAGACACAGAGGTCTTAAGACTCCAGAGTGCTTGGAATAAATATTTGGTAAATGCATAAATGACTGATTAGAAGGGTGGGAGTGGATACATAGGAATTATCTGTTGAATTGGGAGGCATAGGGATGAATGGACTTCCCACCAATTCTCCAGCACTCCTGGACAGTCCATCTTTTCAAGGCTCTAGAAGTATGGGGAGGCTTTCTCAGGGCAATGCCGTCATCCACTGGAAAGGAAATGGAGCAAGTGCTCCATTACGTACCCAATCACAGGGAGAAGAACAGGTGGGGTGATGGGAGACAGAAAGGTATGGGGAAACTGATCCACTTCAAATATAAACATTTTAGTGATGCATTTGAAATCCACATTTTGAATGCCAAGGAGGATGAACAAAAGAACCAACAATTAAGTTTTTGAATAGTTACACAATACTTCTAAATATCACTTTACTTCACAGAGCAATATGTACAGACTATAAAATTAAATGGATATAGCTTTGACTTTCTTTAATTCTGGAATAACTTTTTTAGGCATTTAACAGAGACGTTCAGGAAGAATATTAGGAGGAAACAGATAATGACATGCCATTCAAACTATTTACAAATGTCAATGTTACAGAGCTAGCAAAACTGTAATTACACTGGGTGAAGCTGTGATATGGTGTTTTTCATCAAGTGGTCGCATTATTAAAAGTTTTTTTTTACAGCAAAGAAATACAGTTTCTAAAAGAAGCTTATATCTTGAATTTTTAATGAATATCTGCTTATCATATTGTATTCTGATAATAAATTATAGAAACTAGTTCTTCCTTTTAAAATAATGACTATAATACAATTGTTTTAGATTAAGTTTTGAACAATAGGTTTGGTTTCATCAGTTAATTTAGCATTTTTGGCAATTATTTATGAGTTATGTTTAAAGAGAACTTCTATAGTAATAATAACACATCTCCTATGCATATTTTTATATTGTATATATTGTATACTTAGTACCATGAGTTGGATTCCTAAACATTCAAATAGAGTCTTACCTTGTTTTTTGATCATCACAGATTTCTGTAGCTGGAGATGGTTTACAGGATTTACTTACCCCTCTGCCAGTCTTTCTTTTTACAAATGAAGAGACAGAACTCAAGGGAGAGCAAGGACTTCATCAGGATCAGAGAGCAAGTGACAAAGTCAGGACTAGGACTGGAATCTTTTGACCTCTGGTGTTCTTTTGCCCTATTTAAACAAAAAAAGCCATTAAGTCCTTTAAAAAAAAAAAAGAAGATATTTGAGAAATTAAAATTATCCTGTAGAATATGTTAATTTTGAATTTAATTTAGCTTGTTAGATTTCAATACAGATACCCCAACATACTATTAAAAGTTACTTCAAGGAGAAATGTTTATGTAGGAAAGCAAAATTGTCTTTTTTGAGCCCTGAAGAAGGCAGGAAAGTAGATGTCTTGCTTATTTTCAGTTTGCTCAAGGGCCACAGCTAAAAGATGGGGTTCAAATTATTCAAGTGTACGCATGGACCCAGTCATCCAGCCCAACTCATGTTATTCTCTCTGCCTGGAGGACTCTGCCCACTTCCCTTCATAAGTTGGCTCCTCCCTAGGCTTTCTGTTCCCCTGATGACAGAGTCATGGGTGACTCCCCATTTCCTGATTTTATTGCATGTATTTTCTTCATAGTAGTCACCACTCTGTGTGTGCATGTGCATATGTGTGTGTTTAGTTGTTTATTTTCTTTCTTTTTACTGGACCGTAAACTCCAAGGCATTTTCTATGTCTTTTTGACTTTTTTTTCTTTACTACTTTTTGACTTTTTTTTACTACTACATAGAAGGTCTATGTTTTAAGTAACAAATAGGAAGCACCCAGGAAATGTCACATGAATAAATGACTCTGAGTAAATGAAATGACTATGTGATTAAGTGTGAAGTAATTGTGATCAAAGTATAGTTTAACAATGGCTCTAGCTTTCTGCCATATTTGACATGACTGTAAAAGATGTAGAATGCTTGAAGGCACATTATAATTCCCTGAAATTATAAAACAACCCTTGAAAAGTCTGTCAACTAGACGAAGAATAGTTTGAGCTATTGTCAGTGATTTGCAGTGCTTCAGATCAGAAATTTTGAATCCTGAAAAGGAATTTTCTTTAATAACAAACACTGAATTAATACAGCTTCATACTGTTTTATGCTAAATAAACATCTTGATACAGTTTTGTGGCAACAGAACTTAACAGATTTTATGAATGTGTAGAGAATTGAGAATTGTGTTGAAATACATATTTTGTGATTAAATGCACATCATACAGCAAGACAGATGCATATAACACTTAATCTGTGTATCTGGGGGAGCTTTAGTCCATATGGAATTATCAAACCAGAGTATTAAAGGGATAACTGAATTGAGATCCTCATTTTTAAAAAGATTTTATTTATTTATTTGACAGAGAGAGAGAAAGAGAGAGAGATCACAAATAGGCTGAGAGGCAGAGAAGGAGGGGGAAGCAGGCTTCCCACTGAGCAGAGAGCCCGAAATGGGGCTCAATCCCAGCACCCTGGGATCCTGACCTGAGCTGAAGGCAGAGGCTTAACCCACTGAGCCACCTAGGAGCCCCAAGATCCTCATTTTTGACAAACTACAATCTAGAAAGATAAGCTGATTTATCTATTTCACATCCTTTTTCTGGAATGTGATGATATAAATCAATACATAACTAACTTCTCTCACATCACGAGACATAGAATTTAGGATAACAGAACACAGGCTTCAGAGCCATAGAAACCTGGAGGAAATCAGAGGTCTATCATAATGTAGGTCAGCTTGATGGTTTCTTTATAAAATAGTGATAGTGCTACCACCTAATACATTGTCGTTTAAATAAGAATTCCTATGTCAAGTACCTAGCATAGTTTCTGAACCATAATTGGTATTCAATAAATATTAATGTCCTCTACCTTTTCTTAAATGTCACTTCTCTTGATATAATGTCTACTATAATAGGAAATCCACAGTGTTGCTATAAGACAATCTGTTTATTGATCAATTAAAGCTATTAAAATGTCAATTATAATGATGTAGAAAATTTTAAGAAAAAATACTGTAACAACTCAAGTGACAAAATGTCTCAGAGAATGGTTCTCAAATTAGAAAGAGAAATAGAAAAGGTGTGAAATGGAGGAGAGGTAGGGAAAGAAGGAAAAGAAAAAGGAAAATGCAGAATGAAATTTCAAATGTTAACATAAAATATAATCACACCTAATTCTTAATGTTACTAGCTACAAACAAAACTTGTATATATATTATATAGAGTTGACCCTTGAACTGGATGGGTCCACTTATAGGCAATTTTCAACAAACACAGTATAGTACTATAAGTGTATTTTTTCTTCTTTATGATCCTAACATTTTCTTTTCTCTAGCTTACTTATTGTAAGAATACAGTGTATAATGCATACAACATATAAAATATGTGTTAATCAAATATTTATGTTATCAGTAAGGCTTCCCATAAATAGTAGACTATTAGTAGTTAAATATGGGGGGAATCAAAAGTTATACTTGGATTTTAGACTGCCCAGGGGAGTCTAACATTGTTCAAAGTTTGGCAGTATATATCTCCTTCTAAGTTTCTTATGATCTTTCAAAGTTGTGTTGATATGAGCCCATTAATAGATGGCTTTGCTCAGATTTCCATGGCCAAATATTTCAGAAGATAATATTTTGACAGTTGAAATGCCAGTATTCAGAAGGAAGAGAAAGTATGCCATTTTCCATGTCATCCGGTTGATGGTGACTGTCAAGGGAAGATTTCCTCACCCACTTAGATTTGACAACATTTTTAGTTCACATCCATACCCAAACAGAGGCTCATGGTTCAGACTTGAATAACCATCTTAAATATTGATTAACCAGAAATGTCAACTCAGGCTATTTGAAAACTGAGTGTTTTTAAAATATCAGGTGTTTTGACTGAAAGAAGCATTGATTAAGTCTGTTTTCCTAATGATTTTATTTTAGAGAGAGTAAAAAATCCTGTGCTCGAGGAACCAAGTAGTCAGCCATCTCTTTTGGAAAACTCTCTTGAATGTAGAACATTGGAAAAGGCACTGAAAGTTGTGAGAATGATTCTCCCTCCTATCAAAAATCTTGCATTCTTCTTGAGACACACATGCACAAATTAAATGATTTAAGTAAGAACAAAAAGATTTCTTGGAAAAAATAATCCATGGTGTGACTTTTCTGAAAACTGCATTATGAAGGTATTCCAAGATGGTGGCCCAGGAAAAACCTCCTCCCATTGACAAACCAGATCTACACAGCTACATAGGAATAATTCCCACAGAAAAAGAACTGAAAACTAGCTGAAGAACTTTTTCCACAACAAAGGATAAGAGGACCACACAGATAAGTGGGAGAAGCCGAGGCACAGTCTTACCAAAAAACCCACTCTGGACATGCAAACCACAATAGGGAGGGATCACATGAGTCCAGAGCTTCTCCCTGAGGAGTGAGGGATTTGTGCACCACATTGAACACCACAATGAGTAGAAATGCAACCAGAAAGAGGAGGACCAAAAAATGTCTGCCTTTGGAAATAAACAGAGCTTATATCTAGGAGACTCAGGGTCTTGGGGCATCTCAGATTCTCATTTTGAGGGGCTTATGCCTATTTCCTGGGACCCAGCACAAAGGCAGCAATTTGAGAAGTGACTGGAATATATGTGAAGGAAATTCATTCGCTGATTTTAAAGTGTCTGCCGGGGGCAGGGACCAGGTGAGACTTTGAGGAAAGAGGTGCTGGTGAGCAGCATTTTTGCACTCTCCCTCAAAGATACGGCAGGTATGCAAGGACACAGCTTTGCTAAAACCAAGGGTGTGGCCCTGCCCCAACATCCTTACCTTGCATTGCTAAAGATATAGGCATATCAGCCCCCAGAGCTTTCTTAGATTCACTAAAGCTGTGGGTGTGCCCCGCTCCCAGAACTTTTTATTTTTTTCAGTGTTCCTAGATTCATTGTTTATGCACCATACCCAGTGCTCCATGCAATACATGCCCTCCTTAATAGCCACCACCAGGATCACCCATCACCCCCATGTTCCTCCCCTCTAAAACCCTCGATTTGTTTCTCAGAGTCCACAGTCTCTCATGCTTCATCTCCCTCTCTGATTTCCCCAATTCACTTTTCCTTCCTTCTCCTAATGTCCTCCAAGTTATTTCTTATGCTCCATAAGTAAGTGAAACCATATGATAATTGACTCTCTCTGCTTGACTTATTTCACTCAGCATAATCTCCTCCAGTCCCATCCATGTTGACACAAAAGTTGGGTATTCATACTCTCTGATGGAGGCATAATATTCTGTTGTATATATGGACCATATCTTCTTTATCCATTCATCTGTTGAAGGGCATCTTGGCTCTTTCCACAGTTTGGCAGTTGTGGCCATTGCCTCTATGAACCTTTGGGTACATATGGCCCTTCTTTTCACTACATCTGTATCTTCGGGGTAAATACCCAGTAGTGCAATTGCAGGGTCATAGGGTAGCTCTATTTTTAATTTCTTAAGGAATATCCACACTGTTTTCCAAAGTGGCTGCACCATCTTGCATTCCCACCAACAGTGTAAGAAGGTTCCCCTTTCTCCACATCCTCTCCAAAACTTGTTGCTTACTGTCTTGTTAATTTTGGCCATTCTAACTGGTGTTAAGGTGGTATCTCAATGTGGTTTTGATTTGAATCTCCCTGTTAGCTAATGATGATGAATATTTTTTCACATGTCTGTTAGCCATTTTTATATCTTCTTTGGAGAGTGTCTGTTCATGTCTTCTGCCAAGCTTTTGATGTGATTTGCAAATCAATCAATGTGGTAGAATTAATAAGAGAAGAGAGAAGAACCACATGGTCCTCTCAATTGATGCAGAAAAAGCATTTGACAAAATACAGCATCTGTTCCTGATTAAAACTCTTCAAAGTATAGGAATAGAGGGAACATTCTTCAACTTTATAAAACCTATGAAAAACCCACAGCGAATATCGTTCTTAAAGGGGAAAAGCTCAAAGATCCCTTTGAGATCAGGCACACGACAAGGATGCCCACTCTCACCACTGTTCTCATCATAGTACTAGAAGTCCTGGCAACAGCAATCAGAAAACAAAAAGAAATAAAAGGTATTCAAATTGGTAAAGAAGAAATCAAACTCTCTCTCTTCACAGATGACATGATACTTTATATGGAGAACCCACAAGACTCTACCCCCAAACTACTAGAACTCATACAGCTATTCAGTAATGTGGCAGGATACAAAATCAATGCACAGAAATCAGTTGCTTTCTTATACACTAACAATGAAAATATAGAAAAGGAAATTAGAGAATTGATTCCATTTACTATAGCACCAAGAACCATAAGATATCTGGGAATAAACTTAACCAAAGAGGTGAAAGATCTGTACTCAAGGAACTACAGAACACTCATGAAAGAAATTGAAGAAGACACAAGAAGATGGAAAAGCATTTCATGCTCAATGATCAGAAGAATAAACATTGTTAAAATGTCTATACTTCCCAGAGCAATCTACAACTTTCAATGCCATCCCAATCAAAAGTCCACCAGCATTTTTCAAAGTGCTGGAACAAACAATCCTAAAGTTTGTATGGAACCAGAAAAGACACTGAATTGCTAAGGAAATGTTTAAAAAGAAAAACAAAACAGGGGGCACCATGTTGCCTCATTTCAAGCTTTACTGCAAAGCTGTGATCAGCATGGTACTGGCACAAAAACAGACACACAGACCAGTGGAACAAAGTAGAGAGCCCAAATATGGACCTGCAACTCTATGGTCAACTAATTTCCAACACAGCAGGAAATAATATTCAGTGGAAAAAGACAATCTTTTCAATAAATGGTGCTATAATTGGACAACTATGTATAGAAGAGTGAAACTTGAACATTTTCTTACACCAGAACTCTTTCCTAGCCTTGCTAAATCCCCAATTGTTCTTCACCCCAGTGTACTTCCCCTGCATCACAAAAGCTGCAGACATGCCCTGCCCTTAGCACTCTCCTGCAGCATTGTTAAAAACAAGTCTATACATGATATTACCCTCAGTTACCTGGCTCTGGTGGCCAGAGGGTTTGTGTTCTTGGGCCCGATGGGACTAATAATTAGACAATTCTGGGCAAGATAGGATATCCAGGACTCTACACAGACAGCAACAGAAATATCCCCAGTCTATCTTTGAAAAAGGCCCATTTACTTGTCTTTGAGTTTCAACCTAAGAGATAGGCTTTAGCTTGCCACATATTTAGAGGCTACAAAGGCTCTCTCGGGGAATGTAGGTGGAGAGACGCCATCTTTGTGCCCTCCATTTTCCTTGCCACAGTTCACTGTGAAAGGAGCTTATACACTCCACAGTCATCCAGAAAGCTTATACACTGCCACAGTCCTCCAGAAAGGAGTTTATACACACAACTGAAGCCATTATTCCTGCAATTGTCATCCAGGTGATCAGGGGATCAGGAGGCCAACAAGGTTTATGATTGCCTTCCACAGGACTATGTATATTTGCATACATTAAAAGCTGCTGCCTGAGAATCTAGCTTCCAATAAGTCTGAAACTAGGTTCTAAATAAGATCACATCTTTGGGAACAATGACAGGTGTTGGCACACCCTAAACAACTGAGAGCTATCAATAAATCAGGCTACTCAGATAGTCACTAAGGTTTGAGAATCAACAAAGAGCTAGGGTAAGGTTTATTTCCCATACAAGATCACTTCTTCAAGACTAACACATAAAAACAAATACATAAAAACTTAACACCTAACACATAAAAACAAATACAGAGTGAAGCAGAATGAGAAAACAAGAATATGTTCCAAACAAAGGTACAAGACAAAAATTCAGAAAAAGACCTTAGTAAGGTGGAGATAAGTAAGTGACCTGAAGAAGAAGACCTGAAGAGCTCCAAGGAGTGGTCATAAAGATGCCCACTGAACATGGCAGGAGAGTGAAAACTTCAAAAAAGAGATGGAAAATATAAGAAAGTACCAAGAGAAGTCACAGACTTAAAGAATAAATAACTGAACTGAAAAATACAAGAGAATGGTTTCAACAGCAGACTGAAGTGTCCAGTGACCTGGAAGATAGGGCAGTGGAACTCACCCAAACAGAGACGTAACAAGAAAACAAGAATGTAAAAAAAAAAGAAGATATCTTAAGATACCTATGGGACAACATCAAGTAGAATAACACTCACATTGTAGTGGTCCAGAAGGAGAAGATAAAGGCAAAGGACAGAAAACTTATTTCAAGAAATAATGGCTGAAAAGTTTGTACCCTGAGGAAGGAAACAGACATCCATGTCCAGGAGCATACAGAGTTCCAAATAAAATGAACCTAATGAGATCCACACCAAGACACATTATAATTAATTTTCGAAAGTTAAATAGGAAAATCTTAAAAGCAGCAAGGGAAAACAACTTGTTATGTATAAGGGAACCCTCCCCCACCAAGATTATCTGCTGATTTTTCAGCAGAAATTTGCAGAACAGAAGGAAGTGGCATGATATATTCAGAGTGTGAAAGGAAAAAACTTCCAACAAGAAGGCTCTACCTGGCAAGGTTATCAGTGAGAATTGAAGGAGAGATAAAGAGATTTCCAGACAAACAAAAGCTAAGAGCTCATCAGTGTTACAAAAAAAAAAAAAAAAACAAAACAAAACAAACAAACAAAAAACAAACAAACAAACAAAAAAAACGAAAAGAAAAGAAAAGGCACTAATAACAAAAAATATATATGAAAGTAAAAATCTCACTGGTAAAAGTGAATATAAAGTAAAGATAGTGGATTAAACATATGTAAAGTTATATGAAGGTTAAAAAAAAAAAAAACAAAAAAAGAAGTGAGTATACCCATAATTATTGTTCAGGGGATATACAAAATACACAAAATAAAAAGATGTAAAATATGACCTCAAAAAAAAAGGGGGGGAATAGTAAAAATAAGAGTTTTTAAAAAGTGTTCAAATTTAGGTTGCTACCAACTAAAAGTAGACTTTTATGTATATATAGGCTGTCATATGTGAACCTCATGGTAAACACAAAGCAAAAAAAGTACATACACAAAAAAATGAGAAAAATATAAATATAATTCTAAAGAAAGTCATTAAACTACACAGAAGAGAACAAGAAAGGAACAGAGAGGAACTATAAAACACACATACACACATACACACACAATTAACAAAATGGCAGTAAATACATACTTAACAATAATTACTTTGAATGTAAATGGACTAAATTTTTCGATCAAAAGACACAAAGTGGGTCAGTGAATAAAAAACACAATTCATTTATGTAATTTTCTATAAGAGACTTACTTCCGATCTAAGGACACACAAAGACTGAACGTAAAGGATGGAAAAAGATATTTCATACAAATGGAAACAAAAAGAAATCTGATATAGTTATACTGATATCAGAAAAAATAGACTTGAAAGCAAAGACTGTAATAAAAAAAACCAAGAAGGGTATTACATAGGTATAAAGAGGCCAATCCAACAAGAGGTTATAATATTCATAAACATTTCTACACCCAAAATGGGAATACCTAAATATATAAAGCAAATATAAATGACCTAAAAGAATTGACAGTGATACAACTAAAGAAAGAATATCAATACTCCATTTACATTCAAGGATAAGTCATCCAGAAGAAAATCAATAAGGAAACTTTGGCTTTAAACAGCACATTAGACGAGGTGGACGTCTATATAGAACATTCCATCCAAAAGAAGTGGAAAAAACATTCTTCTTGCATACACATGCAACATTATTTGGAATAGGCCATACGTCTGGTCACAAAACAAGTCTCAATAAATTTAAGAAGATTAAAATCATAGCAAGCATCTTTTCTGACTACATTGGTATGAAACTAGAAATCAATTAAGGGAAGAAAACAGGAAATATCACAGATATATAGAGATTAAACAATGTGCTACTGAAAAACAAATGCGTCAATGAAGAAACAAAGGAGAAATCTAAAAATACTGTAAAATAATTGAAAACAGAAATACAATTAAAAATCCATGAAATGCAGCAGAAGCAGTACTCAGAGGGAAGTTCATAGCAGTACAGGTCTACCTTATAAAACAAGGAAAATCTAAAATTAACAATCTAACTTTATAACTAAAAAAGCTAGAAAAAGAAGAATGAAGCCCAGAGTTAGTAAAATAAAGGAAATAACAAAGATCAGAAGGAAAATAAATGAACTAGAGACAAAATAAAACAACAGAAAAGATCAATGAAACTAAGAGCTGATTCTTTGAAAAGATAAGCAAATTGACAAATTTTTATCTAGACTCACCAAGAAAAAAGAGAGAGCTTTCAAATAAATCATATTGGAAATGAAAGAGAAATTACACACCTGATGCTAAAGGAATACAGAGGATAGTAAAAGACTACTGTGAATAATTACATGGCAACAAACTGGACAATCTAGAAGAGATGGATAAATTTCTAGAAATGTACAATCTTGTAAGACTGAATCACAAAGAAACATAAAAATCTGAAAAGACCAATTACTAGTTAGAACACTGAATCAGTAATTAAAACCTTCAACAAATAAAAGTTCAGGACTAAATAGCTTCACTGGTGAATTCTACAAAATTTTCAAGGATTAATTAATACCAATCCTTCTCAAACTCTTCCAAGATATTGAAGAGGAGGGAACCCTTCCAGACTCATTTTTTTTTCTCTTTTCTTACTTTTCTTTTCTTTTAGTAATGTAGTGATTCAACAATTCTGTACATGACACAGTGCTCATCATGATAGTGTACTCTTTAATCCCCATCCCCTATTTCACTCAACCCTCCTCCCACCTCTACTGGTAACCATCAGTTTGTTCTCTAAAGTTAAGGGTCTATTTCTGGTTTGTCTCTCTCTCACTCTTTTTTTTTTTTCTTTGTTCATTTGTCTTGTTTATTAAATTTCAAATCTGAGTAAAATCATATGGTATTTGTCTCTCTCTGACTAACTTATTTTGTTTATGACAAAGGGGTGAAGAATATACAACGCGGAAAGGACAGTCTCTTCAGTAAGCAGTTTGAGAAAACTGGACAGCTATAGGCAGAAGAATGAAACTGGATCACTATTTTTACACCATACACAAAAAAATAGGGATTAAAAACTTGAACTTCAGACCTGAACCATAGAACTCTTAGAAGAAAAAATATGCAGAAAACTCCCTGACATGGTCTTAACTATTATTTTTTGAATCTGACACCTAAAACAAAAGCAACAAAAGCAAAAATAAACAAGCGGGACTACCTAAAACTAAAAGCCCTCTGCACAGCAAAGTAAACCATCAACAAAATGAAAAGGCCACCTAGTGAATGGATAAGATATTTGCAAAACATATACCTGATAAAGGGTTAATGTCCAAAATATATAAAGAACTCATACAACTAATAGCAAAATCCCCCAAATAGTCCAGTTAAAAATGGGAGAGTTGAGGGAAATTGCAAGGGAAGGTGAACCATGAGAGACTATGGCCTCTGAAAAACAATCTGAGGGTTTTGAAGGGGTGGGGGGTGTGAGGTTGGGGGAGCCAGGTAGTTGGTATTAAGGAGGGCACGTATTGCATGGAGCACTGGGTGTGGTGCAAAAACAATGAATTCTGTTATGCTGAAAAGAAATTAAAAAAAAAAAAGAAAAAGAAAAAAAATGGGCAGAGTATCTGAATAGATGTTTTTCCAAAGAAAATAGACACATGACCTATATGTACATGAGAAGATGCTCAATATCACTAATCATCAGGGAAATACAAAACAAAAGCTCAATGAGATAATCTCTTCACACCTACAGAATGGCTATTACCAAAAGATGAAAGTAACTAGTGTTAGCAAGAATGTGGAGAAAAGGGAATCTGGTTCAGTGCTGAGGTAAATTGTAGAATTACCATCTGACCCAGCAATTCCACTTCTGGGCATTTAGAGAACACGAAAACATTAATTTGAGAAGATATATACAGCTTATGTTCATTGCAGAATTATTTACAATAGCCAAGGTATGCAAACAACCTAGGTGTCCACCAATGGATAAATGAATAAAAGAAAATATGATACATAGACATATCTATAAAGGTATAGGTATATCTATATAGATATAGAAAATGGAATACTATTCAGCCATACAAGAAATCTTACCATTTGCAATAAAAAGTGTCCCTTAAGGGCATTATGGTAAACCATGTATTTCAGACAAAGAAAGACAAATACCATATGATCTCACTTATATGTGGAATTTAAAAAACAAAAAATAACCTCATGGAGGACAAATAAGTGCTTGACAGAGGCATGAGGTGGTAGTTGGTAAAATGGGAAAAGGGGATCCAAAGGTACAAACTTCCAGTCAGTCATGGGGATGTAATGTACAGCATGTTGGCTATAGTTAATACCATATTTCCTATTTTAAAGTTGTTAAGAGAGCAAATCCTGGGAGCTCTCATTACAGGAAAAGAATTGTAACTGTATATGGTGATGGATGTGAATTATACTTACTGTGATTTTTCACAGAAATATAAATTGTTCTACACCCGGAACAAATATGTTATATGAGAGTTATACTTCAATTTATAAAAGTATGAAATATGAGGGACAATCTTATGAAATTTATTTTTATGTTTTTGTGACTTCCTAAGATCACCTGCATACCTTCACATAATTTGCCTTAACTTCAAGAAACAATTCACCTTAATTCTTAATTCATCTTAATTCTGGCGCTGATTACCTGGAATTACTACAAACCCCATGAGTTAACAGTATAGTCCCCATCAAGACTGCCTTCACTTCAGATGCCAGCCCCAAGTTCATGGGTCTCCAGGCTATCTCCACTTTTGACCAACTTGCTACAAATGTGGGGGAATTCCTCCTACCTTCTTTAGGCTGATAATTTATTAGAGTAACTGAGAACTTGGGAAATTTCTGTCCTTCTTAGAAAGGATACAAATCAGGTCAGTCATACATAGAGAACCATAGCACAAGGTCTAGGAGAACCCTAAACACAGAGCTTATGGGCTCTCTTTTCATGGAATCCAGGTGCAGCGCCCTTTCGGTTTATCAGTGTGCTCAAGGACGAGGAAGATCCACCTACCAGCATTTTCCAGAGTTTTTACTGGAGAATCATTATGTAGAAATGATCGACTCCTTAGACATAGGACTAAGCTCAGTCTCCATCCCTGCCTTTCCCTGGAGGGGGTGGCTTAATGCCCCAATTCTCTAAAGACATGGTTGGTGTTTCAGGTGATAGCCCCTGTGTTTACTCTTCTCCTTAGCATAATCTTAAGTGTGAGCCACGAGCCCACTATGAATAACAAAGGCACTCCTCTGTCACTGAGGAAATTCCAAGGATGTCGAAGTTTTCTCCCAGGAATGAGATACAAAGACCAAACTCTTCTCTATACAATCCATGCTTACTAAATTGTTATACTACACTTTTATGAAAAATAACATACCTTTAAGCCAAAGTTCTTTTTTTTTTTTTATGAGAGCCAAAACCTATGCAGGTTTTCCCATAAATTGTTTCAAAACTATGTTTATAAAATGTTATTGTTGCCAAGATACACACTTTCATGGATCATTAAAAGAAGTATGTCCATATTAATTACATGCAATTGTATACACACATAACTATATTTATGCATGTGTGTATGTGTATACACACACATTTTCCTTAAATAGTTGTATATATAGTTTGGGTACTCTTTTTCTCTAAATGAGGTTTTTAAAAATTGTATCTTTGAAAGCATAATACCAGTAAACTTTCTAGTATACTTGCTAAGAGTAACAGTTTTGTACTAATTTTCTGTGGATAATCCCCAGAAACATATTAGTTAGGGTCAAATAGGTGATGTTATTGGATGATATGTCACATCATCTAAGATCATTAGGAAAATTTCTGCATAAGAAAATTTTCCACAAATTAAGATACTTCTTAAATTTTATTTTAACATTTTAAGGTATGTATTGCATGGAGCACTGGGTGTTACACGTAAACAATGAATCTTGGAACGTTACATCAAAAACTAATGATGTACTGTATGGTGACTAACAAAAAAAATTTAAAAAAAATTTATTTTAACATTTTAATGGAACCCTACGGTATATTTTGACTACTTATTAAATAGAGCAAATCAGGCATCACTTAAGCATTTTCCAGAATCATCATCTGTTTTTGAATTGTACTGTTATATCCTTGGCAACACATTCCATTCAAGCATATTGAGCTCTTTTCCCATTTGAAAAGATCCAGAAATTATCTGTCTGAGTTTTACAGTTTTTTCTAATTTCTCCTTTGCTATCAATTCCTGATTCTTTCAATTTCCTGTGGCAGCATTTCCTGCTCTGCCCTTATTACTTTCAGAATTAGCTCATGATATGGGTTGAGGAATACAAGTGAGGACGCAGTGGCCCTCCCTCACATGCACAGTCTACCAGGAATAGTTTCCTGGTAGCTGCTTTACTGGCTCAGGGGCTGCAAATTCCAGGATGTTTGACATTTGGAAATTGGACATCCAGGCAAGTGCGGCTTTATTCCCAAAAAGTGGAACATTTTACAAGCGAATACTATATTCCCTTATACATGAAACATTACAAATTAGAGTACTAAAAAGCTTCTGAATAAAGTATTCATTTTTTTTTTCTTACTGAAGCCACTTCAAGTATTTGGAGGGTTTTTGTTGTATTAGTAAATATATTATCTTACTTAAAACTTTAATATCCGATTCAGATATTCTATTTAGGATTGAATTTCAATAAAGAATAGATCACTCTTTTGATGACAGCAGCATAGTTTCCAAAAAAGGCAAAATTTATTGGAATTTCAGACTCAGATTAAGAAACAAATATAATTACATTTAAAATGTTGTCATTGTTTTTTAAGCATTTTTGAAATTAACCAATGATAGTAACTTATTGGGTACATTATTTTTTCTGAAAATAATTGCTTATAAAGCATATATCCATGTACATACACTATTGATTAAATAAACTAATTGATGTCTTATAAACGCAAGTTTCTCTCCAGAATACTTGATTGTAATTTTGTAATATGTATCTGAAAAAGACACTTTTTTTGACACCCGTATATGCATACTAGTATATGCATACTAAATTGTTCTCCTATTTGTTTTGTTTCTGCTGCATTTAAGTTACCATGTGAATTTCCCAACATGTACTTCATTTTCCGTGTAAGCCATTGCTAGTTTAATTTTCCAAAACAGTACCATTTAGACTTTTCCACTGAGATTATTTGCTGAGTGCATTCTTCATGGTTTTTTGGGTTTTGTTTTGGTTTTTGGTTTTTGTTTTTTTACTGTAATCCACTTAGCAGTAATGCCACTATAACACTGTGGACAATACTGTCTTATGATATATATCACATTTATGACATATATCACATTATATTGTGATTGTTCACATATTTAACTCCACCTTAAATTGTGATCACGAAAGGATACGAAGCCATACTTCTGTCATGTTGTGTAATTTCCATCTCAACCTGTGGCTGGCAGTAGCTACTGAGGACATGTTATTTGAACAGAGAGCTAAGGGAACCCTCAGTTCTCTGGTTCTGTACTCCCTCCCCCTTTTTTCTTTTTTTTTTCCCCCATTTCTCATCAGGTAGTGACTGTCACCGGCACCTAAGAAAGCTTTCTCTAGGGTCACTTAGCATTTTTGTGACAGATAAATTTCTCTAGCAGCATCTCAGTGTGAAGATAATGAAAATAGTTAAACCAGAAAAGCAATCTCATAGTTGGAAGTCTACTTCCTTCCTCTAAGCTTTCTGCATTACAAATAGATCTGGTCTTTTAAAAATTTCTCTAGAGTACTTTCAGATAACAAAATTATAGTTAAGTTTGAAGAAGTACTTCATTTAGTTGTGAGAACAACTAAATATATTATGTTTTAATTAAAAAATCATCTAGATAAAGGTAACATTTAAAATGTCATTAAACAATATCACATGGTTGCAGCATGACTGCAGTTTCTTTATTCAGAGATTATTTCTATTTCGACATTTCTCTGTTCTTAAAAGTAACTTACCAGATTCATAAAACTAAACTCTTAAGAGGGGTCAATTATATCTCAAAAAGCCTTATTTTTTAAAAAGGAGAAATAGTGGTTGGTTGATTTTTAAAAGGAGAGCAAGAATGTATCAGGTACCTTGCTCTCAGCCCAGTCTCTACTACAACAATAATACAAAATGTTCTTAAGATCAGAGTTTTTACTCCATTGTGTTTTCAAACTTCCCCATGTGTTGTGTAGTTTATCAAGCTCTGATAAACTGATTTCATTGAATTAGTGGTTATAAGAAATTGGAAATAGGAAGAAAAAAGGGACAAATGTATTGGCTTTTAAGTTTTGTGATTCCAGGCCTGTTCAGTTGGTCCTTGGGAGATAATTAGTAGCTTATCTGAGGCCAACCAGATTTGGCTTTCAGTTTCCAAACAAAATTATTGCAATGGATCTGGTCACTGTGAGCCCATCCTCTTGTCATCATTGATCTTGGACTTTGGATCCAGTGCTGTTAAATATATAAACCTTCACACACAACTACACACACACACACGCACACAGACATTTGCTTACTTTGGCAAATTTATCAAAGTTTAGATAAGCAGCCTCTAGGAAATTATTTTAGCCTCTGGCTTTTGCCTGGCTGGGCAGTCACTGATGCCTACTCTGACAAATCTGGCGCTGGCCATCTGCCTAGTTGGGCAGGTTTTGAGGCTGTCTTAGATAATCTTTATTTAGAATCCCAAAGAAGAATATTTTGTTTTGATTTTACCCCACTGGCTATTTGGACATTTGTTTTCCATCAGTAATGGCCATCTGGATCTGTTTTCAATATGTATCAGATATTTCACCACTTCTGAGTTCTTTTTCTCAAGCTATGTCTTAATGACATGATGGAAATGGCTTAACTTGGTGAAACAGTGCGTTTTCTCTCCCAAGAATACTCCTTTTGTGCATCATGGTCTCCTTCAGGAAGGTAAGTATAAACCAATTAAGTAGCAACAGACCTCAAGGAACCAAACACATTCTTTAAGACTGTGTTAACATACAGAATTGATTAGACCCTAGACTGCGCACACCAGTCTGGTGCCACTGCCTCAGAGAAGGTGGAGGTGTAGGGATTCTGTAGAGATCGGTGACAGCTTTCCCCACACCACTTGAAGCTCTCTGCTCTCACCGCAGTGCATATTCACCAGCAAGAGACAGAGGCCCCTGTGGTAGTAGCCAGACAGGTGTTTTACCTATGCTGATACTTTCAAGTCATCTTTCCGAAAGAATCCCGCCATACCCCCCAGGAGGAAATGAGCCTGCAATATTCCCATTCATGACTAAATTTCATTTCCTGACACTTAGCATCCTCTCACACCACATGACTCTGTTCTCTTCAGAGTTCTTTTCTCGCCTTTACAGCATGCACTTTGCATTGCCATTATTTATTTACTCCTTTGTCTCCCTAGAAGCATGCTAGGAATTCTTATAGAGGTAGGGATCTTGTCCTATTCAGCTCTGTATTCCCAGCACTTACCATAGGGTGTGCCACATGAGAGTACCCAATGCATGCAGAAAGACTGACAGTCAAGAGGGACGCGTGCTAAGCAAGCAGAAACAAAATTGTAAAGTGCTAAGTACTCCCAGCTGAATAGTCCTTAAGGAATTTAGCTGCTTTTATTCCAGTCTCTGAACCCTGTTCTTTCACTTAACAGACTCTTATATTAATAACCAAATTATCTGGTTTTTACTGCTTTGCCAAGAACGACTGTGATAGAAGTCCAAACTAGTGAATGATCTGTTTGCTTCTCAAATGTACTTGAAAGGGATTTCTAGCCTTAGATTAAGTTTCATATTATGGTATAAAATGGTAAAAAATGTCCTGTGAGATTGATGACCTCATAATGAAGGGTACAGATCCTGAGAAAGGAGAGAAGATTCAGTGTAAAGCTGTTTAAAGTTGACTCCGGAAATCTGTTAGAACAGAAAAGTGCCATGTCCGAATATTAGGAATTCTCTATTTATGTGAGCAGATCTGATAAGAAGCGTCTATGTGGAATTGACCTTATCCTATCCACCAGTCTGCCTATTCTGATGACCAAGAAAGTGATAAATAATAGTCAAAGCAAAGGATATTTCCCCAGAGAAAAGTTCAGATATAAAACTTTTAAGTACTTGGAATTTAATCTATGACATTATGGGGTTAGTCACAAGAAGGACAAATTATTAGGAATCAGAAACTCATTTTTACCAACTTGCCTCCAGGATAGACTTGAACAGGTTGATCACACCAGTCAGATAATTGGAGAATATAACATTTTTTAGAAAAGCTGGCTGTTTATCATGTCTTGTTAAGGAGCCAGAGGTAGGGACTGGGCTGATGGACCATTTTACAGTTGTTCATATCACAGAAGACTGCATTCAACCCATAGTGATACCCATCTTCAGGGCCTTCTAATATCAGAACGGCTTTAAAGTACTTATCTCACATTTTGGTTTTTCAGCATCACCCTTCTATGCAAAAAAAGAATGCTCTGCTTCTTTTGCCTACAACAGACTTCCTTGGTAGAGGAAAGCAGATGAAGATACATCCTTAGATTTTTTACGCAGCTCAACTGAAAATTTGCAGTAAGCTTGAAATGATTCTAAAAATTGACCACAATACAGTACTTAATAGCAGGAGCCTTCCTCCAGGTGCAAATTACCTTATTGATAGGGACTATATATTTTTCACTTTGGGTAAACACAGAATGATAATGGGGCACCTGGATGGCACAGTCAGTCAAGCAACTGACTTGGTTTCAACCAGGTCATCAGGGTCATGAGACTGAGCCCCGTGTCAGGCCCACACTCAGCATGGAGTCTGCTTGAGATTCTTTGTCTCTGTCTCCCTCTGACCCTCCTGCTCATACTCTCTTTCTAAAATAAATAAATAAATCTAAAAGAAAAAAAAGTAATGATGGTGGTGATAATAACAGATAATAGAGAATACTTATTTGAAAATGTGTGTGTGTGTTAAATATGTAAATATGTGTGTGTATCCCCTGTGCTGGGTTTTGAACATGTAATTTAATTTATCTACTCTCTCAGCAATCCCAGGGAGGAATTACTCTTGTTATTTCCAAATTTTAGATGAGGAAAGTTAGTTTAGATGAGGAAATTTTAGTGAGGTTAAATAACTTGCCCAGCTCATACAGCTAGTAAATGGCAGAGCTGGGTTTTTGTTTTGTTTTTTTTTTAAAGATTTTATTTATTTACTTGTCAGAGAGAGAGAGAGAGGGAAAGCACAAGCAGGCAGAGCGGCAGGCAGAGGCAGAGAGAGAAGCAGGCTCCCCACTGAGCAAGGAGCCCGATGCAGGCCTCGATCCCAAGACCTTGGGATCATGACCTGGGCTGAAGGCAGCAGCTTAACCAACTGAGCCACCCAGGCGCCCCAGAGCTGGGGTTTAATAAGCAATGAATATGTATTCAATTGATGGCCTTCCTTTGGGGGAAAAAAAAAAAGTCTTGCTTAGTAAGATTCTATTTTCTCAAAGATCTCAACCAATAGGGACCTCTGCCACATCTATTTTATTTGGAATCTTAGCCTAGATATTTTGTCAAACGAACACAAATCACCCTTCTCCTTTTTGTGATTCTTGTTCAAACTCGTTGCCCACTGTGGGCCGTTTTCTTTTCCAGTCTGTTCATTTTGCTATTACTTTATTTATATAATGTCAGCCCTAAGAAACATATTGAGAAAAGGAGGTATCATTGGTTAGTGAGAAAATCATTTTTTTGAAGATGTTATTTATTTGACAGAGAAACAAACAGCGAGAGAGGGAACACAAGCAGGGGGAATGGGGCAGGGAGCCTGATGCGGGGCTCAATCCCAGGACTCTGGGATCATGACCTGAGCCAAAGGCAAATGCTTAACTGAGCCACCCAGGCACCCCAAGAAAATCATTATTTTTAAGCAAGGCTCATGATGACAGATTTAAAAATTTTTGTTACGTATATTCTTTTCATTTGTAGCTTTCCATATAAATCTTGCATACTCAAACTATTTCCCATAGGAAACATGGCAAAATATCAAGATTGCAAATGTTAGTAGTTTTAATAGTTGAGAACTTTTCATCTAAGTTACCCTTAAAATTAGACATAAGCCCTCAGAACCAGTCTCCAGGATTCAGTGTTTTAGGCAGACAATCATACCATTATATGTATAGAGCCAAAAAGATTAATACCCACTGGATCCTTTTTATTCTTCTTTACACTGGCAGTTTGATCAAAAGATGATTCACCAATCTGTGTCCCTCACTCCCTTTGAGTCCTGGCTCACAATTCATCTCTAGGAAATCTTTCCTAATTAACTATACTCTGCTCTGATCAGCCTTTTGCTTTATATACCTTCACTATGGTCTGGCACCCAGGTTGTGGGGAACAGAAAAGGACAGAACACCGTTTTTGCAGAGACATACTTTTAAATGAATGTGTGCTCCTATTGCAATCATAAGGGCATTGATTTTAAATATACATATATGGGGCTCCTGGGTGGCTCAGTCAGTTAAGAATCCAGCTCCGGCTCAGGTCACAATCTCGGCATCCTGGGATGCAGCCAGGATCTCAGCATTCTGGGGTCCTGTTGGGCTTGGCGCTCAGCAGAAAATCTGCTTCTCCCTTTCCCTCTCCCTCTGCCCCTCCCCGCTGCTCATGCTCTCTCTCCCTTACTCTCTGTCATAAATATTTGAAAAATAAGTAAATAAATAAATGAACATACATTCTATATAATGTGCATACAGTTCTCTTACTCCGTTCTCAAGTGCTGTTGCTACCATGGTCATGCGCAAGATTGTGCTGGCTCGGAGCTAAGCCCCTGCTTACGTATCTGCTCCTTTGGTGCTTTCCCCTGTGCTTCAGAAGCTGCAAGCTGCTTAGGAAACTGCTGATAGAGGGTTCACTCCACCCTCCTCAACTCCTTCACTGAAATCTGCTGCCTTCTTTGCTTTCTAGTAGATAAGAGGCTAAGTTATTAAAACCCAGGGATAAGTTTCCCACTTAATTATCATGGTGACAACTGACCTTTTCCTTTAAAGTATTATATTTAATTCATTCTTTTAGAGACTACTAATTTTCATTGTATCTTACTTATTGGTTCTGTCTAATAAATTCTGGCATGGAGGATACTGAGCCAATGATATATTTATATTCAGTGAACATTTAATTTAACATTTATGTTATTCGCCTATACTCACTGACTTCATTTTCTGTCCTGTAATGATCCAGTTTTCTCCTTCACCTCTTGTGCTGGTAGCAATAAGAAAAACATCACGTTCTGTCTTCACCCCTTGCATAACAGCATGCTTGTTTCTGAAAGTGTCAGACTTCACCACTGCATGCCTTTGGCTAGCACGCATAAATGATCAAATCACTGAATTTAATGAACTATTACATCTTTACATTTTTTTGGTTTTAAATATAAACATCCAAACTGCGAGCCACACTCAAATGTATAGTACACTTTTTTACATCATTTGCTGTCAAGAAACATGACTCTGTTATTGCCCCTTTAGGCATCTCTGCCTTCCAACAGAAGGCAGTACCTTCACAAGGCAAAGAAACCTTCAGAGCCCCCTTCTTGCCTAGATGAAGTCCCAAGGTTCCAATTTTTTTTAAAGATTTTTTTAAAGATTTATTTGAGAGAGAGCATGAGGGAGAGAGAGAGAACACAAGCAGAGGGAAGTGAGGAGCAAGGGAGAGGGAGAAAAAGACACCCCACTGAGCAGGGAGCCTGACTCGGGGCTCAGTCTCATGACCATGAGGTCACGACCTGAGCCAAAACCAAGAGTCAGATACTCAACTGACTGAGCCACCCAGGTGCCCCATCAAGATTCCAATTTTAAAAGACCAAAATGGAAGAAGCGGACCCAAGCACAGTGCAGGAAGGTATAGCCACCTTTGTGGATATATTGAGTTGCCCCATGCCTCCAGAATCTGGTCCTTTTTACCGACCCCTGGGTGGCCCTCATCCTCAAGCTCACAAAATGGCTACTCTACCTCCAGGTATTGCATCAGTATTTCAGAGCAGGAACAATGGTGAAGAGGGAAGGCAAAACTGCCTTCTACCAGACTTTGCCTGCTTTTAAAGAGCTTTCTCAGAAGCCCAACTAGTTACTTATATTTATATCTCTTTGAGCAGAATTAGCCTTAAGAGAGACTAGAAATAGACAATTTTAGTTGATCTACTGCCACCCAGAGTAAAACCAGGTTTCTTTTGATGAAAAGGGAGAGAGAAATGGACATGGAATTAGCAAACAGCAGTGTCTGCATCAAAGATAATGTCTCTACAAAAACGTCAAGTTAACTTTGACTGAATTCCAACTAAAATAATAATTAGGAAACTACCATTATGTGTCTATAGCCTAACTTCAGAATCTAACTTTTGAAGTGAAATTTAGCAGCATGTAAAGAAAATTAATATTTTTCACCACTGGGGGAAAAAAAAAATTCTGCAAACTTTAACTTTCTTAAGCCCAGCTCCAGCTCAGGAATAGAAAAATAAATCTAAGAAAGGTTTTAATTCTGAAAATACTCTGCAAAAGTATCTGGTGGTTTTTTTGTTTGTTTGTTTGCTTGTTTGTTTTTTTTACCAAGAAAGTATCTTCTCTTTGAAAGGTCCCCTATTATAAAAATGGGATTAGAGGGCACCTGGGTGGTTCAGTGGGTTAAGCCTCTGCCTTCGGCTCAGGTCATGATCTCAGGATCCTGGGATCGAGTCCCGCATCGGGCTCTCTGCTCAGCAGGGAGCCTGCTTCCCCCCTCTCTCTCTGCCTGCCATTCTGCCTGCTTGTGATTTCTCTCTCTGTGTGTCAAATAAATAAATTAAATCTTTTTTTTAAAAATGGGATTAGGTAATAGGAAGTAGTCATGGGACTCTAAAAGCTTCCTCTCAAGATCCCTTCAATTCTAAAAGACCCGGGTAGAAAGATAAACTGATAGCATTTTATCAGATACACACAGCCATCTTATTCATGTACTGGGGTCATTCAATCTTTCTGGCAGGATGTTCAGGCAAAACACTTGAGTATTTTCCTGGTGGGTATATTCTACCTGTCCTGAGTATTTTCCAACACCAGTGTGATTCTGTCTAGTTTGGTGCTGAGAGTGTAAAAATAACACCAAATATGGTAGACTATCACTTTGATAGCATTTATTTTTGTTTTTATTCAGCTTATGCACTAATTCAGAAAGTGCCTGAGCATATGATTGAGCAGAGCCGGCAGCTGCCAGTGTGATAAAATCTGGGAACTACAGGAAAGACCGCCCCCACAGACATGCCGTTTCAATCATGTTGAAAGACTGCTAAGGCATGTTGGCTAAGTGCATACTGTCCCTAAAGAGACAGTTAGTTTCATATTACTGTTCTATAACTGGTAATATCTTAGAGCAAAAGAATATATCAAGTGATTTGGTAGAGTCATTTAGGATAGAGGTGGAACTCAAGACAGATAAATTCCAGTAAGAGTAAAAGCAAAGTCCAATTGGGGCACTACAGCATGGACCCCAGCCCACCTGGAAGCAGAGCAAAACATGCTCAAAGAAAGAATCTCAAAGCCAACAGAAAGATACCAAGACACTGCCTGCTTCACACTCTTGCTCTGAAATTACCTGGGATGCTATGGCCTTTATCAGAAGGGAAAAATTCCCTTATTCTGTGATAAGCACCACTTGACAACTTTTAATTATTCATAAATTTATGTTATACATTAAAACCAGGGTTAAGTAAAAAGTAATCTAAATAATTTCAAAAAGAATAGTCATTCAGTTCACAAAATCCTAATGTTGTTTGAGAGCCCAGTAAGATAAATGCTGGAATATATAGGTAATACTATCAGTAGAGGTGAATCTCTAAAATCATTGCAACAATCCTGCCTAGATTATCATTATAAAGTACTGTAACCTGCTGTCGCTAAAGCTTCAAAGTGAATGAAATAAATGTGTCCTTCTGCTACAGAATTTGTATTTCAGTGCTACCTAATTTGTGCTAATGTCTAACTAGGTTAAGCAGCTATGTTTATAACATAGTTCCAAGGAAGAATTATCTGTTAACTCATACAGGATTTGCAGTATGTATGGTCATTAGTGAGCAAGTCGACAAGTAGTTAAGTATTGCTGACAAGATCAGGTTAAACACATACTGTGAATTTTTTTAGTTTGGAATAAGTATTTGAAAAGTACTTTTAATACTGAAAAATGTAGCTGTGATTCTCCTTCAGATAGTAACCAGTATGTATCTGTAGTAGTTCTTTTTACAGTACTGTAATTCCTGTTCAATTCAAAACAACAAATGTATATTGAGATCTACTATGAGCAAAACAGACATTGTTTTAGGAATTGTAGAAACTGTAGTGATAGGAACACATTTGCTTCTCTCAACATGTTTAGAATCTAAATGGGTGATGAAATAAATATAACCAACCAGGATATAAGGTAGAGTTCAAGTCTATAAAATTGAGGGGCTTGAGAAAGACTCAATGGATATGTGGCATCTATGATAGCACTGAAGGCTGACCAGGGTCCTAGTAATTAGAGATTGATGAGAGATGCCATTCTAGATCAGAAGAAGAGGCACACAGGTATTAGGTATATTCACTTAAGAATGTGGAGTCCAGTTTGTTAAGAGTAACATACAGGCAGTTAGAGAAGTAGTTCTTGTTAAGCACTTTAAAAGCAAGTCTCAAATAGAATAAGCAATCTAAACTTTGTATTAAAACACAAAAGAACCTGAATAGCCAAAGCAGTCTTGAGAGAGAAGAACAAAGCTGGAGGCACCATGCTTCCTGATTTCAAACTATATTACAAAGCCATATTAATCAAAACAGTATGGAATAGGCATTAAAAACATATACATGGATCAATGGAGCTGAATAGAGAGCCCAGAAATAAGCCCACATTTATATGGTTAATTAATTATGTCAAAAGATCCAAGAATGTACAATGGTGTTGGGAAAACTAGACGGCCACATGCCAAAGAATGAAACTGAACCACTATTTAGTATCATACAGAAAAATAACTAAAAATGGATTAAAGACTTGAATTTAAGGTCTGGAACCATTAAACTCCAAGAAGAAAACATAGATAGTAAGCTCCTTGACAATGGTCTTGTAAATTAGTTTTTGGATTTGACACCTAGAACAAAGCCAAAAAAAAAAAAAAAAAAAAAAGAAGCAACTAGCATTACATCAAACTACAAAGCCTCTGCACAACAAAGGAAACCATCAACAAAATAAAAGGCAGCCTACTGAATGGGAGAAAATATTTGTCAATCAAATACCAAATAAAGACTTAATATCCAAAATATATAAAGAACTTATACAACTCAATAGGAAAAGCACAAACCAATTACAAAATGGGCAGAGGATCTGAATAGACATTTTTCCAAGGAAGACATATGTATGGCTAACAGGTACATGGAAAGATGCTCAACATAGCTAATCTCCAGGGAGATGCAAATCAAAACCACAGTGAGGTATCTCTTCACACCTGTCAGAATGCTAGTATCAAAAAGAGAAATAATAAATATTGGTGAGAATGTGAAGAGGGAACCCTAGTGTTCCCACTGTCAGTGGGAATGTAAATTGGTGTAGCCATTATGGAAACACTACAGAGATTCCTCAAAAAAACAAAAATAGAATTACCACATGATGCAGAAGTTCCACTTTGGGGTATTTATCCAAAGAAAAAGAAAACACTAATTCAATCGTATACATGTATTATCCACATTCACTGCAGCATCATCTACAATAGCCAAGACATGGAAAGAACCTAAATGTTCACTGATGGATGAATGAATAAAGAAAATACAGTGTATGTATATCCAAATATATGTGTGTATATGCACAAATGCATACTTATTTATATGTATGTGTGCACGAACACACACATACAATGGATTATTATTCAGCCATAAAAGAAGAATGAAATCTTGCCATTTGTGACAGGTATGGACCTTAAGGGCAATATGGTAAATGATATAAGCCAGACAGAAAAAATTAAATAAATACCAAATAATGCAGTTGTATATGGTATATTTAAAAACAAAACAAAACAAAACAAAAAACAAAACAAAACCAAGCTCATGAATATAGAGAAGGGACTGGTAGTTGCCTGAGGTGGGGGTTAGGGAGTTTTGAAATGGGAGAAGGGATTAATGGAAAGGTACAAAGTTCCAGTTATAAAATGAATTAAAGTATTAGGGATATAATGTACAGCATGGAGACTATAGTTAATAACTATATTAACTAAACACTATATTGCATATTTTAAAGTAGCCAGGAGACTGCATCTTGAAAGTCCTTGTCACACACAAAAAAGAATTTGGTAACTGTATAGTGGTAGATGTTAACTGGACTTACTATGGTGATCATTTTGCAATTTATGTAAATATCAAATCATTATGTGATACTTGAAGCTAATATGTTATGTCAATTATACCTCAACAAAAAGTATATATCTAACTATTTATAGGACCACCTCATTATAGGATACATTCCTCTGGGCTCTAAAAGAATATTTCTTTTCATTTATGTTTTATTAGAGTGGATAGATTTGGGGACTGTTCCCAACACATGTCTTAATAAGCAAATGGTAAAGCCACTTTATATCTTTAAACTGATTCCTGTATCCCCTCATATTACGCTTCCCGTTGTCCACTTTTTAGTCCTCACTTTGATCCATCTCACTTTCAGTCATCTAGGGCCAAACAGTAACTTCTTTGTCACATCTGCATTTTCCTCATGACCATGTATGTTGATGTGTCACAATCTAATCCTATTCCTCCTTGAATTGTGTGGACTCAGAATGAGAGCCTGTCTGGTCTCTGAGAGATCATAACTGTTCTAAGACTGAGTTATACTGAATTACTGTATACTGAGTTATAACGTATTCTTAGAGCGCCTGAATATCTCAGTCAGTTAAATGTCTGCCTTCGGCTCAGGTGATGATCCCTGGGTCCTGGGATCAAGTCCCACATCACCCACATTGGGCTCCCTCCTCAGTGAGGAGTCTGCTTCTCCCTGTCCCTCTGCCTGCCACTCCCCCTCTTGTTTGCTCTCTCTTTCTCTCTCTCTCTGTCAAATAAATAAGATCTTAAAAAAAAGAAAAAAGAAAAAGAAAAGAAAGAAAGAAACATTCTTAAATGTAGGATAAAACCCTACCCCCAAGATCTTTATGTTATCATTGGCATTAGTGTCCTGCACTGAAAGTCTTTATCACACCACTGAATTCAACACACAAGACACTGTCAAGTATTCTCAGATTCATCTGAGTAATGAATTATAGCAGTAATACGGAGAAAAGATTTTGAGCTTTGTAAACCATCAAGAGAAAAAAGTCATTCACCAAAACTGTAAAGTTTTTGAAAGAAATGTTCTCCTTTGTTTTCCTTTCAGCCCAATTAAAGGAATAGGAAGATAGAAAGTGTTAAATAGGTCAAGCATTTACTTTTTGTCTGAGAACTTACTCTCTTTATTTGGCTTTTTCTGAGATGAGCTACAACCAATATGTGTTTTAAAGATGTTTGCTGTTTATTTGTAGGTTCAAGCCAGTTATGCGACACACTATGAAAATATTTTCTTCCTGTTCTGGGTTCTGGAGCAGCTTCTTCAAAAGGAAACCAAAGAAGGCAACACTTCAGGTGTAGGGCATGATGACCAAGAAATCAAGAAATTTCTTCAAAAGCATGATGAAACTATTTTCCAACTCTCTGATGCATTTCCTTTATTTACTTTTTATTTATGGAGACTGGGCGTTCTCTTGAACTCAGTAGAAACTGTTGACAGTAACTCACTTCCTTAGCAATTTACTAAATATCAGAAGCATACTGAAGTATGAAGATCTTCTGCTTAAAAGATTTTCAAGAATATTTTTAAATGAGCATTTTAAATGGATCTCTAAATATAATCACTAATTCAGTAGTTTTAAATTGTATATAAAACATTATGAGTCTTATTTCTATACTAAAATCAGCCAGTTTCAATTGAGAATGTCCTTATTTCCACCTAACTATATTTTACAATATGTTACTCAATATAGTCTAGCTCTAGTATTCTCTATAATGGACCATTAATTGTCTATCTCATAAACAATATTTACATTTTAAAATATTTACATGTAATAGTAAAAGGCAACAAGAGATCTTAAAAGTTTTGTTGCTTTATCAACAGTCTTTAAGAAGTTATAAATGAAATTTTTAAAATTTTGTTCTTACATAGTTTCATTTACATGATTATCTATTATCTTAGAGGATGATTCTTTAACATTTATAAACCAAATGGCCCTCAATTTCCTAAAATCAAGGTATATGTTAAGTCCTTTAAAAGTACTAACTCATTGTTTAAATGTTGTTTTTCAAGTGTTTGTTTTGATTCTGTTTATTATGTATAATACCCCTGTTGTTAAAATGTACTTAAGTCATGTATAATTAAATCATTAAGGATATTTTTACAAATCTAACATCTGCCCACAAATATACTTATTGAAAGTATATTTATACTTATTAAAGTGTTAGTTGAATTTTCCAGTTACACAGTTTCATTTACTTTATTTCAATTATTAAATTCATAACCAAGTAGCTTAATGAAGACCATTATGTACTTTCCTATAGTGCAATTTAGGGCACAACAAATACACATGTAGTTTATTAATTATGTGTGAGATTGCTTCATAAGTTAATTACCACTCCTAAACGCCACTGATATTTAAAGAAAATGAATATATATAAAATTATATCATCTGCCAGTTATTTTTAGAATTATTTCTAGCTTTGTAGAAAAGAAAGCCTTTTTTCTAAAACTCAATGTATATATTAGTCACCTATTGTTACATAACAAACTACTACCAAATCTCAGTGGCATACAACAATAAATACTTCTCGAGTGTCTGTGGGCCACTTGGGGATCTGCTCATCTGACCTAGAGAATGCTGGAAAGCTCTGCTCAGGTTGCAGATCCCACTGAGCTAGGCTCTTTGTTATAAATTGGGGTTTGGTCTCTTCCACTTGTGCTTATTCTGGGGCCCCGGTTGAGAGGGAAGCAGCTACTCAGGACAGCTACTCAACCTCTTCTGTGGCAGTGGCAGTCAGGCAAGAGGGAAAGGGCAAGGCTGAGAAACGTTACGCTGTCCTTGTCTGTCACATGCATTAGCCAAAGCACATCAGATGGTCAAATGCGGAGAAAAGAGGCAGGGAAGTACCCTCTACCCAGTGTGGGAGAACCTGCAAAGTTAGATGACAAAGGGCATGGATACAGGAGAGGATGGAGAAGTGGGGCAAATCATGTACTTCACCACACACACCAGTTGAACACAAGAAGGGGATTTCAGATCCTAATTAAGAGGAAGTTTTCTAATATTGGATTCCTAGGATTTAGATAACTGATGACATTACACAAAATCTACGACCCATGACATCTCCCCATCCTCACTCTTTTTTTTTTTTTAAAGATTTATTTATTTGACAGACAGATATCACAAGTAGTCAGAGAGGCAGGCAGAGAGAGAGGAGGAAGCAGGCTCCCTGCTGAGCAGAGAGTCTGATGCGGGACTGGATCCCAGGACCTTGAGATCAAGACCTGAGCCCAAGACAGAGGCTTAACCCACTGAGCCACCCAGGTGCCCCTCCCCATCCTCACTCTTAATGATTAGACAAGGTTGATAAATACATAAGCAACAGTAGTGGTCCCTTTCCCATTGCAGTCAGCCAACATAATAATCCTAAGAAGACTTTTGTAGCTAGAACAGATTTCTTAATTCTAGTAGTCTTTAAAGCTTCATGGTCTGAAAATTAGCCTAGAAAATGTATTTATTTTAGAGGCACAGACATGTTGGGACTATCGTTAATGTATATGGAGATATTATTATTTCTTCATTTGATATTATTTTTTGTAAACACTTATATTTAGTCAATTGTATGACACCTAACCCTTCATAATCGAGTGTTTCCGTCTCTAACAGTGTTAACTCTGCAGTACATTTAGTACTGAGGTCTAATTCTATGGGTGAAAAAGAAGATAAAATGAGACATTTGTATCTGTTTCAAAAAAGTGGTGTAAGATAGTGAATGAATGAATGATTTGAACTAGAATTAAAGTGATTTAAAAATGTTGCAATTAAGATTCAGTTAATGTCTAACTTTATAATTAAAAATTGGGGTAGAAGAATAATGGAGACAGTAGAAATTAGGCAGTGCTGAAATTGTTCTAGGATAGGATGGGAGGACCACAAGGCAATACTAAAAATGAAAGAAATAATAAAAATGATAGTAAGTGCTAACATTCATATAGTAGATGTAGAACACTCATGTAGCATAGATGTAAATAGATGTCAGGCCCTGAGCTAAGCATTTTTTCTATATTTACTCACTTAATTCTCCCAGCAATCCTACATGATAAGTAAGATTATTACGTCCGTTTTTGAGATGAGGAACTCTGGCAAAGGAATGTTCCACGGCTCACCCAACATCTCATCACCAGGAAGTGGAAGACTAAGGTTTGAGCCCCAGGAGTTCTAGCTTCCCGGTCCGCACTACTCAATAATCTGCTGCACTTCCTGTTCCTTACAAACTGCTGGCACTTCATGAAATTTCACAAATACCACTTCTTGGGAATTGTCACCGAAGCTTTATGTGCCCTCAACTACAGATCTTAACCCATGGCGGTTACTAGCTTATTTTGCATCCTTCAGCCCCTGCAGAGCAGCCTCTCAGAACAACAACCTTTTTGTTCTTTTCTACATTGTAGCATTATACTGTAGTAAAGACTCTTTATGTAAGTTACAGCTCCTCTTTGAACAATTAAGTTCTAAGAAGTACAAAGCTCTCTTTAAAGATGGGGCAGGTGAACTCTCAGTCTGCAGTGCTCAGCCTGGTGGGAAGAGAAAACAAATCAGATTGCTTTACCCTTGGACCTATAAATAGATATTTGTGGTATTTAATGCAATTCTTTTACAAACTTGTACTTTGCTGTCATCCTGGTGAGCGTCCTAGAGATAAGGGCACTTACCGGAGAGAAGCAAGGAAAAAAATGCCACTTGCATTTCCAGATTTTAATGTGAGTTTGTAGATTTTTAAAAGATATTGATGGCTCTGGCTTATGATAAGTTGGTTTTGTTTAATATCAAATATTAAGCACCGACTCTGTGTACAAACCAGTTATTTGCACATATGAAAAATAAACATAATAAAATTTAGCTTTTATCACGTTTATAAAGCAGAACTTTGTTTTTGTGGTCACTATAATGACCTCAACCACATCAATAGCTTATATTTGCTGAAGGAGATAATTAGAGTGATAACATTTACCTAATTTTGAAAAAAAAAGAAGAAAGGACTTTTTTATTGAAAGCCAATTCATTCTTCTTAAATTATTTCTAGAATTGGACAGCACTAAATTCATCTGGTCAATGAACAGGTTGCTCTTTTAAGAACTGCCCAAATATTATAGGGTATGATTGACACATAGGAAATGACTTTGATCTCTTTTTTGTTTTTTAATATGAAAATCCTTCAACTAGTGTTAAGAATCTATTACTATAGGAAACAAAGCTTGTATAAAGATACTATACCATGCAAAACATTGAAATAATTCATAGATACATACTCTGAATTTATAATATTTTTCTGATATTTTAATGTAATTTTAGTTGTAGCTGCTTACAGGCTGGGGAACATTGCTGTTTTTTAGTCAGTAGTCCTAAATGTTTCATAACAAATCCATGGGGGCAACAAGATTTACAGATAAAATTAACTTCATTTGTCTCTGATCTATATGTAAAGCAGTGGTTCTCAAACATTGTCCCCCAGGTCAGCATCATAACCATAACTTGCAAACCTGTTAGAAATACAAATTCTTGGGCCTCACTCCAGATCTACTTCAGAATCAGAAAGACTCAGGTGGAGCCCAGAAATCTGTTTTATCAAATCCTTTAGGTGATTCTGATACCCACTAATGTTTGGGAACCACTGCTATAATCATGGTTTTTACTGAGCAGGAGGGCTTAGAACATAAATCATTCAGAAAGTAGAAACCGAATCATCCCAAATTACTTAATGAAATTTTTTTTTAGCTTTCTCTCAATGTGCCTTAACATTCCAAAGTAGGATTTGGGGAAACTCAGTTATTCCTGATTCATTTAAAATGAGTAACAACTTTGGGACACCTGGGTGGCTTAATTGGTTAAGCATCTAACTCTTCTTGGTTTTGGCTCAGGTCTTGATCTCAGGGTCACAGAATCAGCCCTGTATAGCCCTCCCTCTCCGTCTGCCTCCCCCCAAAATAAATAAATCTTTTAAAAAGATAAATGAAATGAGTAACAAACTTGAAACATCCCTGTCAACCTTAATAACACCTTAAATAAGTAGCATTTTTACATTTATTTTTTAGTTGCTTCACTAAAATTGCTCCCTATCGGTGGCATTTTTTAAAAAAGTTATTATAATCCAACTTTATGAGCTATAAATTAATGATAGCTCTCCATATCAGTCCTGGAATAGAATGATGAAAATGCAGAGAGTTGCAGACAAGATGTTACTTTGCTCTTACGTGGGCACTCCCAAATGATAGCAGAATGTTCATCTTTTTCCCAGAGAACTGCTTTTATAGATAAGGCAAATATAGCTTAGTTATAAATCTATGATTCTATTTCTCAGACCTAGAGATGAAATTCTACTTTGAATCTTTCTGGAATATGGTGTGATAATAAATAAATAATAAATGATGTCTTGTTCTCTCAACTCTTGTGTTTATTTCCACCATGTTGCATCTTTACCACATTACTGTGAGCTCCCAGTTGCCTAAGGACAACACCCCTGACATAGTGAAGGAACAGGGCTGTCACTGCTTTAATTTGAATGACGTAACTACTAAGACGTTTTCATGAATGATGAATGATTTCAGGAGCATTAGAAATGCAGACACTCAACCAGCAAGGAAAAGGATGTATTTGTTCTTATTTCTCTCTCACATATACTGAAATTCAACACTCATTTTATAAAAAGAGATCCAAATCTTTTGAAACTAATTTTTTAAAGTTGGTGGGGGGGTCTCCTTTCTTCTTTCTTACCTTGTGCTCTCTAAGGGGTCCTACCACAACTATTGGTTCTATCTCTGGTGCCTTTTTGCCCTGACTTGCATCAAGGATATGGAGTAGGCCCCCGTACTGCCCTGTCATGACCGTCCTCTCTCACACAGCTCCTGTCAGGGCATTCTTCCGAGAGGAGTAACCATAGCCCTTTAAAATGTGTGGCTCATTCCCTTCCACAGTGGCCCATGACCAAGAAGTAGAGTTCACCAAAGCCGATCAAGCACCTTATCTTGCAACATGATAACATCTAAGAAAAAGCACACCAAAAACTAGACAGAGAGAGTATATTTACTCAATTATAAAACAAAAAACAGGGGCACCTGGGTGGCTCAGTGGGTTAAAGCCTCTGCCTTCGGCTTGGGTCATGATCCCAGGGTCCTGGGATCGAGCCTCGCATCGGGCTCTCTGCTCCACAGAGGGCCTGCTTCCTCCTCTCTCTCTGCCTGCCTCCTTGCCTACTTGTGATCTCTCTCTCTGTCAAATGAACAAATAAAATCTTTAAAAAAAAAACAAACAAACTGGAAATACTCTATAGAAATGTAAGCATGTCTCCAACTCCAAATGAATATACTGATATTACTCCCATGTGAAAACTTAAAATAACAATAATTTCTGAAGCTAGTATGACCTTGGCACATGACATGGTTTTATACAGAATCCCTCCCACACAGATCATAGAATCCATGTGCCTTTTTTGTACCATCCCTTTATTAAGGCTGGCAGTAAGATCCCGCATATTAAGCTTAGCATGTGCTAGGCACTCCACCGAGTTTTTATTATTTTGCTGAATCCTTCTAACAACCATTCAGGTTTAGAATATTATTATCCCCAGTTAGATGAGGAAGCAAGCACAGAACATGTAAATCATTTGCCCATGCTCACGGGGCTGGGGGGAAAAAATCAGAGCCATGATTAAAATAGGCAACAAGCAACTGAGTCAATGGTCTGTACTCTCAGCACTCAGCTACCCACAGCTGCTGTGCCCTAACTGTGCAAAAGAAGCAACTGACCGCAGAGAACAGCTACCCTGATAGGAAAACTCCCGTGTGCATTCTTTTTAAAGAGTTCTTCTTAGACATAGGCCACATGCACTTATGATAATTATACTGGTGGGAAATTTATACCCTATTAAGTAAAACTGGATGACGGAAAATATTCTGTTAAGTTTGGAAGAATAAAAGAAGTGTGGTGAGACCTAGAGATTTCCAATGGGTGGCATTTATTTAAATGAAACAGATATAAATTCTGCTCTAGGATCTGATTGTTTTGCAAGCCAGTGTAACACTTTCTAAGGAAACGTGAGTTAAATCTTCCAAAATGCAAGGATCAAGATCAGACAATCGTGTACGGATTAGAGTTAATTCCTAAATCTTAGACATGGAAATAAATAATACACATGAAGCATAATTTCTCTACACTGGCTCCAAAATCCTACTCCTTTTGTTGTGAGTATAAAGAAAAATATCTCTATTTCCTGATTAGAATTGATCAGTATCATCCTGTTGACAATATTTGACACTTCTAAAGCATCTTATGAAGTAGAAAAAAAAGTGTTTTTATAACCCTTTACTTCACAGGGGAAAAACATATACATAATGAATTTAAAACATCTCAGTGATTTGTTCTCAAAAAAACTTTAGGCAGCTCTTGTTTACTCATTTTATTCAATCTGGAGAAAAGAGATTTGGGGACTTTCCCTTGCACTCTGCTTTGTCAATCAGCACTGCATCCTTATTTCATTTGAGAGGCTTTCTGTTTTTACCATATTGAAACAACAGCAAAGCCCAGAAGAGAACACGCTGTAGAAGGCACAGATGAAAAGGCAGGGCACGGGTTGTGGGGGTAATGGAAGAACAGAGAACAGACGGCCATGATGGCCAAGCCATATTGTGACTTCGGACAACTAATTTCATACTCTCATTTTCTCATTATATTACAGAGCATTTGTTTTTCAGTTTTAAAGTGTAAGGAACAAAGAGTTCCTTTGTATTTCTGCTCGGGAAATGTGTTTCTTCAGAATGTATGCATAGATGATTAGACTAAAATTATTAAATGTAACTACCCATTATTACTAAATGTTACTGCCAAGCACTGGGAGTTTTGTCTCTTCCTGTTGTCATGGAGATCTTTCAGTGATAAACTTTTTATACATTTTACAAGGCCCAGTACTTGGGAGTTAAAAGATGAGGCTATCACTCTATCCCTGTTATATAAATAAAAACTCCATTTATTTATTGTTATTTTTTTTCTTTTTAAGAGCACATGTGTGTATATAGGGGGATAGGGGGACAGGGGTCAGGGGGGAGGAGAGAGAGAGTGAGAGAATCTCAAGCAGGCCCCACACCCAGCATAGAGCTAGACACAGCGCTCGATCTCATGATCCTGAGATCCTGACCTGATCCTAAATCAAGAGTCAGATGCTCAACCCTCTGAGCCACCCAGGCACCTCTCTTCATTGTTAATTTTAAAAAAAGGTAATCTCACCACAGGATTATTTGTGTGAATGAAATGAAATAATATGAAAAGCACTTTGTGAAGTACAAAATAAAAAAGTATAGTGTTATAAAATAAACACTATATAAGTGTCCATCTTCTTAATATTTTCTCAGTGCTCTACATGTTATTTTCTCACTCAATCCTCATCGCAATCTACAAAATAGGCAATACTATTATTTCTATTAGTCTTATTTTACAGATGAGGAAACAGGCCTAGAGAGGTTAAGTGACTTGCCCAGAGACAAAGAGGTAGGAACAACATTAATTTATTCCTAGTTCCTTCCATTCCAAGTCTTTTAGATTAATTACAAGTGAACTCATAGCTGAGTCATGCAGAAATTCAGTCCCTGCCTGAATCTCTGCCCATTCAACTGAAATTTAAGGGTGACTATGATGATTGTGATAATCTATAAATGTTATAATTTCTGTATGCTAGAAACTGTGCAACATGCTTTATTAGATCATTTAATTTGCTGACCTCCTATAAACCAATCAGTCCTTCGGAGGTTTTGATTCAGTAAGACACAGTGATATATTAAAGAAGTCTCTTTTCTATCAACCAGAGAGCTCAGGAATGGATTTCATATGACTGCACCCAAGGCGAACAGATGCTTTGTACACCACTCACATGCCAGACTTTGTGCCCTTGCTCCTGATTGCCATGATGGTTCCCCATTGAATCTGGATTCTCGTCCTGAATGCTACCAGGACAGTGGATAATAGTTCTCCTTTTGGAAATAACATCTTAATTTCCTTCTGTGTCTGTATCCTTGCCCCATTGTGCACAGTCTTTTTTAATACTAAAAAATCAAGACGCCTTTTTTCCTAGCTGAAAAGTATTTGCATGACATCAGTTCAGCCATTTGGAAATTCCCTCTCTAAAGTCTGAATCCTATGCAGAATCACTGAAATCAGCTGTAGCTCATTCACTATGGCAGCAACACACTAATGAGTTTATCGAGCAATTTTTGCTGCTAGCCTCCCCAAATTACCTGCTTTCCGTCTTTTTCTAAACCTGATCCTTCAGCTTTTCAGTTCAATCTATGAGTTAACAGATTTTCTTTTTTTTTTTTTTTAATTTTATTTATTTAGTTGACAGAGATCACAAGTAGGCAGAGAGGCAGGCAGAGAGAGAAGGAGAAGCAGGCTCCCCGCTGAGCAGAGAGCCCAATGCGGGGCTCGATCCCAGGACCCTGAGACCATGAGACCATGACCTGAGCCGAGGCTTAACCCACTGAGCCACTCAGGTGCCCCTAACAGATTTTCTTAAATGGCATTGCTTTTCTGTTTATGTTAGTCAGAGGTGATTTCTGTAGCTTAGAACTGCTGACCCCTAACTAATATGCCCATTGAATTGTGATCCTGTTGCCCTTGTTGGTTCCTATGAGTGTCTTGCATAAATAACATGGCTGGATCATTCTTCCGGTATTTTCCTCTTACAGTTCCCCTAGCTTCTAATGACATTCCAGCTACTAGATGATATCTGCATCAATCACAAGAGTTCCTGTGCACTATAACTTTGTTAGTCACCTCGCCCTAAAGACTAGTCCCTGAAACACAAGATACCATACACACCCATCATCTTCCAATCTAACCTGCCTGGACTGAACTCTAATTCTGCATGTCCCTTGGACCTTGAGATTCCAATGCTGGGGACTTCATTGGCAGTCTACTCTCATCCTGTGGACAGACATTGGTGGCACTCCCTTTTACTGATGAATCTCACAATCTTGCAATAGATGAGCTTATTACAGAAATGCACTACTCACTTCATTGAGCCATCATTTATACTTTCTAGTTTATGTGTTTAAAAATGTCCAAAAATTTTGAACTTAAAAGAATCTTGATACTATCTAGTTATTGCCCTCATTTTATAGATGACAAAACAGATACCAGAAAAATTAAATAGTAAGCCCAAGTCACACATAGTTGACTGGCTGAGCTAGAACTATTTTTTTTTTTCAATCTAAATTAATGTAGGTGGGCTTGATATTTGGCCACTGTACTTTGAGCACTTTGGAAGAGTCTTTCAAAACAGACCCTGATGTGTAGCACAGTTAAATACTGTATTTCTGGCAAGTAGTAAGTGATCAATAACTATTGACTACATTGCTGTATTAATTGATGAAATCTATTGATTTCCTCATTCTTTCTCACACATGGGAGTTAGAAGCCTCAGAGAATATTCTGCAATGGTAATCAGTGTCCCAAATTGTGAATGATCTATACTCCAGTAGGTGAGTGAATTAAAGTCAGAAGCACCAAATACCACTCTTAGTCCAGGAAACTCTCCTTTCCTTTACTTCACAGAATCAATGATCTAATACAGATCTGCAATCTAATTGTGTAGGCAGGTTCATTCTCTTACGTAGCTATCTTATTTTCAAATGCTGTTGCCTAGACAGAGAATGAGCTGAAATTTAGAAAGTTATCCTTAGGGGAAAAAAGAATGTTACCAATTGCAAGTAGGTATAAGTCAAAAAACAGTACATGGTACACTGGATTCATCTTGGGTTATGATGACTTTTTGTCCTGATGAAAAATCTTATCTCCATGTATAACATAATTTTTGTGCAAAATATATTCCACTTTCCACTTTATAGGTGAAATTTTGTATTCCAACTCATTTCTATTATATAGACTGTCAATAGAAACTTAAAACCTTTCCACCCTTGACAATCACCATCAGTTATTATAGTTTATAACTAGGTTACTAAAGAATACTTCTGCATCAAGGGTTGTACAGCTACCAGTGACAAAAGTATCATGTATTTCTTATTCTAAAAGAAAATACTGCTTAGAGAAAAGAATGTCTTAATGGAAGTTATATATATGGCTCAGACATAGTGAAAAGAAGGATATAGGACTTAACATATTGGGCTCATGTAATTTGGGTTGACTACTGAATAAATGAATGAACAAAAATGGTGGGATTTCATTTATTATTTACCATGAGGTAATTTTACTGGTAAGGAAAAAAAAAAAAAAACAGTAAGGCAACACAGACTAATACTCATTGCTACATTATTTACACATGTGAAAGCACATTTAAGGCCCTTACCAGCTCAAGAGAATGAAGGGTGTTACCAAAATGTGAAAGAGCATCAGCTTGTGAAAATCAGGAGTAAGAAGTAAGGCTTAGTTTACTCTCTTCACTTTCTATAATCACTCTTTACTGTAGCTGCTTCAACCCTTTAATCATTCAAAGAACACATAGCCCTTTTTTGCTTATGGATACTTCTACTGACAGTACAAAGGAAAATTCATAGCAAATGTTAATATTCATTCAAAGGGATTATACACAAAAATATTCTATTGATATTTTCTCCTCAAAATGGGGCAAGGAAAGCATAGCAGTAAATATGATCAATTATGGCAGAATGAAGGCAGAATTTATTAATAGTCTGAAGGACTATCATCAAGTCAAGCTGCTACTTAGAGGTAATATGGAAAATCCATTAGCATGTCAAAAAGCATATACTGTCGAGGCAATGTTTACAAGCAGGGTACACTTCTGAATAGGCAATTACATAATAAGAACTAGATTTGATCCCTGCTGCCATAAGGTTCAACATAATTTTAATTTCAACAACTTCATTTTTGAAAATAAAATTACTGGCATCCTAGCAATTGTGAAAGTGATTAAATGGGTAGAAATAATACAAAAGCATTTAACATAAAACATTTTAGAAAATACTGAAATCTAAAATGATAAAATAAATGTTAATAAAGAAAGAAGCAGTACAGGTATGAATACAGAGGTCATCTTCTCTGAAAGTTGTTCTTTATGATGGAGTGAACATTTTAAGTATTTCTAGATATAATTGCTCTTTGTTTATCTCTTTAGAGTGTCATTTACCTGCCAAATGTTGGTTTATAACTGTGTCAGTGTAACAGTGTAACAGTGATTTACAATTAAGATGATTTGCTTCTTAGTGACTGTAAAGAAACAAAGAGTACCACAACAATGACCCTCTCAAAGTACAAGAAGTTCCATTTGTAAGAAATTTTTCTACATTCATCTACACCTGAACTTTTTCCAATCTAAATATAGATATTATTTTCAAAAGACCCTTGAAGAAGAAACCATCTTTCTATTTATTTTAGTAGTTTTAAAACCTGACAAATATTCATAATAAATATAAACAAGTATCTTATAAGTATCCTATGATGTATGAATTCTACTTCTAAGTGTATACCCAAAAGAAACCACTGTATTTGGGCAAGAGGGAACATTTATTAATTCAGGAACTTTTATATTATCACTGCTTGTAAAAAATAACAAAACCCCAAAGTCTCCTAAATTAGGAAGTGGGTAGTGTTATCTTCATTTAATGGAATATTATCCAGCAGTTAAAACAAGAGAAATACATTAATATGCACTGATATTCATGAAAGCAAAGTCAACAGATTAATCAATCAATGCCAATGATTACATATAACATGAAACTTTTTTTAGAATTAAAAATAATTAAAAATATATACTTTTATGAATGCATATATACAATAAACTATGTAAAAAGGAAATGTAATGAATAATTAAACAGGATTCAGAACAATGTTAAATTCAAGTTAGCAGAAGGCAGAGAAAGGCATTAGACAAAATAAACCAAATGCTTAAATACAGACTATTGTAAAAGACTTTCTAGGTTTTGTTTCAGATTTGTGAAAAGTTATCTATTATTAAAAAAGATAACAGGGGCACCTGGGTGGCTCAGTGGGTTAAGCCTCTGCCTTCAGCTCAGGTCATGATCTCAGGGTCCTGGGATCGGGCCCCACATTGGGCTTTCTGCTCAGCAGGGAGACTGCTTCCCCTCCCTCTCTGCCTGCCTTTCTGCTTATTTGTGACCTCTGTCAAATAAAGAAAATCTTTAAAAAAAAAAAAAAGATAACAAATGAAATAAGGGAAGGAAGGAGGGGAAGGAGTTAAGAAGGAAGGAAGTCAAGCAGGTTATGAATGGGCCAACAAGGAAGTATATCATAACCCCAGAATCATGACTGACTTAATTCTGCATATCTGCATAACAAAAACAAACATACAAAAACAACAATAGAACTAAAATGCAAATTATCTATATATATAAAATTGTTTTTTGGTATAAGACACTGAACTTAATTCTTCACCTTTTACAAATTGAAAAGACCAATAAATCTAAGCATATAATAAGTATATAATCTAAGTATGTACTATCATGTCTATTTAACTAGATATAGAAGGCATTTAAGGAATAATTTCAAATTTTGTATAAAGTGCATTAGGTAAAGTCTGCTTTAGGGAAAGTTTGCTGAGAAAACTCTTCAGTCTTTATAAAGACCTCTTTGTTTGTCCTAGAGCTTTGGCCTGAAAAGCAGGCTTCAGATTTGGAACACCTTTAGTGACCTATGGAGCTACTCTCAGGAATATAGGCTGGGGACGCTCATCTTGATGGTCTCCTTCTTCCCTGCTTGACAGTATCATAAAGAAAAGAGCTCATACACTGATCTGTAGTCCATTTCTGTGACTGCCACCATGGAAATATCCAGATCACCTGACTCTGCTCAACAGCAGGCCATACAGTTGTGGTCCCCTAAGGATGTATATATTTACATATTTATAAAAGATGTTTAAAGAGTTAGCCAAACTAGTCAGCCTGACTCTAAGTGCAAAAATCCTCCCCTTTGGGACATTACATGTATTGACACATCCTAAACTACTGGGAGTTTACTTGGACATCCTAAACTACTAACAGTTTGCTTGGACAAGCACACAGGTTTGAGACAAAACAAAGAACTGAGACAGGGTTGAATGAAAAGGTTTATCTTCCTATATGTGGTCACTTATTTAAAGACTTGAAAAGGTGGTTGTTTCATCTACTGTGTAGAATCCAACACAGAGAGTCCAGCAAAATGAACAAACAGAAACATGTTCCAAATGAAAGAGCAAAAACCTCAGTGAAACAGAGTAAATAATTTACCTGATAAAAAATTCAAAGGAGTGATCCATAAACATGCACATCCAACTGGGGAGAAGAATGGATGAACACTGTAAGAAGTTAGATAAAAGCAAAAACATAAGTACCAAATCAAAGCTACAAACTTAAATAATACCTTAACTGAACTGAAAAACATAGTAGAGGGGTTCAACAGCAGAACAGATAAAACAGAACAAAGGATCAGTCAACTTGAAGACAGGGCAGTAGAACTCATCCAATCAGAGCAGCACAAATTAAAAAAAAAATGGAAAAAAGTAAATAGCTTAAGGTGCTTATTGAACAACATCAAAGTGACTAACATTTGCATAATAGGGGTCCCAGTAGGAGAAGGGAGAGAAAAAAGGGGCAGAAATCATATTTGAAGAGCTAATGGCTAAAGGCAGAAAACTTCCATAACATGGAAAGGGAAACAAACATCCAGATCCTGGAAGTCCTGAAGTTCCAAAAAAAAGGAACACCAAGGTATGCTATCATTCAAATGTCAAAAGTGAACGACAAGGAGAGAATCCTAAAAGCAGCAGGAAAAAAGTTTTTATATATAAAGAAACCCCATTAAGACTACGAGCAGATGTTTTAGCAGAAAAACTGCAGGTCAAAAGGGAGTAGATCAATATATTCAAAATACTAAAAGAAAACAATTTCCAACCAGGGATACGCTACCTGGCAAGGTTATTGTTCAAAAGTGAAGGATGACTGATGAAATTGACAGACATTTAAGGAGACTCATCAAGGAAAAAGAAAAAAAAGCAAGAGGACTCAAATATATAAAATTAGAAATGAAAGAAAAGAAGAAACAACTGACACCACATACTATAAGGATTATAAGAGAATGCTATGAAAATTGATATCCATCAAATTGGACAAGCTAGGAGAAATAAATAAACTTCCAGAAACATAAGATTTTTGAAAAATGAATTCAGAAGAAATGGAAAATTTGAACAGACCAATTACCAGCAATGAGATTAGATCAGTAATCAAAACAAAACAAAACAAAACAAAAACTTCCTAACAAAAACCCAGGACCAGATGTTTTCACCAGTAAATTCTATCAAACATTTAAAGAAAAGCTAATACCTACCTTCTCAAGCTATTTCAAAAAACAGAAGAGGAAGAAAATTTTCCAAATTAATTCTGTGAGGCCAACATTACTCCAATAGCAAAACCAGATAAGAACACTAAAACAACAATAACAACAGCAAACTACAGTCCTATTTCTGGTGAACAAAGATGCAAAAATTCTAACCAAAATATTGACAAATTGAATCTAATAATACATCTAAAAAATCATTCATTATGACCAAATGAGATTTATTCCAGGGATAACACAAGTTACTCAATATTTATAAAATCAATGTGATACATCACATTAACAAGTGAAAGTATAAAAACCATATGATCATCTCAAAAGATGCAGAAAAAGCATCTGATAAAGTACAACATATATTCATAGTAAAAACCCTCAACAAAATAGGTTTAAAGGGAACATACCTTAACCTAACTTACAGCTGTAAGAAAAACTTACAGCTAACATTAATCTCATTGATGAAAAACTGAAGTTCCCCTCTAAGATCAAGAACAAGTCAAGGATGTCTATACTCACTGCTTTTATTCATCATTGCACTGGAAGTCCAAGCCACAGCAATCAGACAAGTAAAAGCAGGGAGGAAATAAAGTTTTCACTATTTGCAGATGACATGGTAATATATATATATATATATAGAAAATCCAAAAGACTCCACCAAAACTATAATAACTGATAAATGGATTCAGTAAAGTCACAGGATACAAAATTAATGTACAGAAATTGGTTGTAGTTCTATATACTAACAACAAAGTAATAGAAAGAGAAATTAAGAAAATAATACCATTTACAAAAGTGCTTAAAAGGATAAAAACACCTGGGAATAAATGTAACCAAGATGGTGAAACTTTGTATTTGAAAAACAATAAAACACTGATAAAAGAAATTAAGGATGACACAAACAAATGGAAAGGTATTCTATACTGGTGGATTAGAAGAGCAAATATAAAACGTCCATACACAAAGCAATCTACACACTGAATGCAATCCCAATCAAAATACCAACATTTCTCACAGAACTAGAACAAATAATACTAAAATTATACAGAACCACAAAAGGCCACAAATAACTGAAACAATCTTGAGAAAGAAGAATAATAGTGGAAGTATGAGAATCCCAGAGGGTGCCTGGGTGGCTCAGTGGGTTAAGTATCTGCCTTCGGCTCAGGTCCCTGAGGTCCTGGAATGGAGCCCCGAATCGGGCTCTCTGCTCAGTGGGGAGCCTGCTTCCCCCTCTCTCTCTGCCTGCCTCTCTGCCTACTTGTGACCTCTCTCTCTCTCTGTCTGTCAAATAAATAAATAAAATCTTTAAAAAAAGAAAAAAAGAATCCCATATGCCAAATATACTATAAAGCTATTGCAATCAAAACAGTATGGTACTGGCACAAAAAAAGACACAGAGATCAATGGAATGGAATAAAGAACCCATGATACTATGATCAATTAATATATGTCAAAGTAGGCAAAAATATCCAATGAGAAAAAGACTCCCTTCAACATACGGTGCTGGGAAACTGGACAAGTACATGCAAAAAAAGAAACTGAATTACTTTCTTACACTATACCAAAAGTAAACTCAGAATATATAAAAGACTTAAATGTGAGACCTAAAACCATAAAATCCCCAGTAGAAAACATAGGCAACGATTTCCTTGATACTGGCCAAAGAAACACCTTTTTAAAGATGTCTCCTCAGGTAAGGGAAATGAAGCAAAATTAAACTATCGGGACTACATCAAAATAAAAGGTTTTGCACAGTGAAGGAATCCATCCATGCCAAAATGATATGGCAACCTACTGAATGGAAGAATATATTTGCAAATGATATATCCTGTAAGGGGTTTATATCCAAAAATATAAAGAATTCATACAACTCAACAACTCAATAATCTGATTAAAAATGGGCAGAGGAAAAATAAACATTTTTCCAAGGAAGACATATAGGGCCAATGAAAAGATGTTCAACATTACACATTATCAGGGAAAGGCAAATTATGCATTATGTGAGGTATCACCTCACACCTGTTGGAACAGCTATCACCAAAAAAACAGGAAACGACAAGCGTTGGCAAGGATGTAGAGAGAAAGGAATGCTCATGCACTGCTGATGGAATGCAAGCTGGTGTAGCCACTGTGGAAAACAGTATGAAGAATCCTGAAAGATTAAAAGGATAATTACCATATGGTGCAGTAATTCCACTACTCAGTATTTACCCAATGAAAACAAAAATTAATTTGAAAAGATATACACATTCCTATGTTTATTACAGCATTATTTACAATAGCAGCATTATTTACAATATGGAAACAACACAGTGTTCATCCACAGATGAATAAAGAAGTGGTGTGTGTATACACACACAATGGTATATTACTCAGCTTTGAAAAAGAATGAGGGGGTGCCTCGGTGTCTCAGCTGTTTAAGTGTCTGCCTTCAGATCAGGTCATGATCCTGGGGTCCTGAGATTGAGCCCCATGTGGGACTCCCCGCTCAGCAGGGAGCCTGCTTCCCCCTCTCCTCCTGATTCGTGTTCCCTCTCACTGTCTCTGTTTCTCTCTCAAGTAAATAAATGAAATTTAAAAAAAAAAAAGAAAAAAAGATTTAGTTTTTGCCCTTTGCAGCAACATGGATGGGCCTAGAGGGTATAATGCTAAGTGATTTAAGTCAGATAGAAAAAGACAAATACCATGCGATTTTACTCAGATGTGCAATTTCAGAAACAAAACCAAAAAAAGGAAAAAAAAAAAAAAGAGAGACAAACAAAAAAATAGTATTTAGTACAGAGAACAAGCTGGTGGTTGCCAGAGGAGGTTAGATGAGGGGAAGGGTAAAATAGATAAATGAGATTAAAGGTACACTTACGGTGATGAGCACTGAGTAATGTATAGAATTACTGAATTATTATTTTGTACAACTGAAACTAATATAGTATTCTATGTTAACTATACTTCAATAAAAAATTCAAGTAAAGTTCTATAGAGCCTGACATTTTGAGATTGAGGGATGGAACTCACAATTACAGTAGTTACCTATCTCTTTTTCAAGGATGTATCTCTGATTGCAAAATAGTTTGGATATCATTAATTCATCATTCAATGAGTGAATAAATGATAGCATTAGCATATAAAGATGACAATTCTGGGTGATGAATACTCTCTATTTGACAGTCAACAGATTAATTGCAGTAGCCATTATCACATCAAAGTAATCAGTGAAAATGGCTTCTGCTTGGTATGATCTGACTTTACATTTATTGCAAAATTAATGAGAGCTCTGTAATATACATATTCTCTATCTGTGTATCTATCTATCTATATGTATATATCTATAGTCCATGAAATTGTGGCATCAAAAGTTACTTTAGAGATTATCTACTGCCATCTTTGTTATAAATTCACAATGTAAAAGACTCTCCATTCATTAGTCTCTGCCACTTTATCTCAAAGTTGTAGAAATACTCATAATTTTCTATTGAATTACACTCTCCATCCTTCAGGACACCAGGAAGAGAATTTTAAAGGTGATTTAAATGTTCTATAAATCAATTTTTGGAAGTAGGGAAAAGAAAATGTGACACTTCTAAATTTTTGGAAGACCTTTTTTTTTTAATGACAGGTAGAAATATGGATATAATTTGATGTCCCAACATGTTACCCATGAAGCTAGCCAATTCTATTTGCCCTTTGAACTGTCTACCTTTAAGGAGGAAGAGAAACGAGTATGTATTAAGTGTTTGCTATAATACAATACTAGGTATCCTACAAATATTCTCATTTTATCTTCACAACATTTCAATGAGAATTTCATGGAATTTTCAGATGATAAAACTGAAGTTCAAAGAGAACAGAGTCATAAACAGTGGTAGAGCTAGAATTTAGTATCCGATCTGCTTTACTTCAAAATTCATACTCTTTGTAAAAGACATAGAGTGACTGAATGAATAAAAATGCAAGACTCATCTATATAAGTCTTATAAGACACTCACTTTAGATGTTAGTACACATACAGACTGAAAGTGAAGGGATGGAAAAAGATATTCCATGCAAATGGAAACCAAAAGAAAGCTATAGTACCTATACTTATATAAGATTAAAAGAGACTTCAAAATAAAGACTGCACTGGATGCCTGGGGGGCTCAGTGGGTTAGGCCTCTGCCTTTGGCTCAGGTCATGATCTCAGGGTCCTGGGATCAAGTCTCACATCAGGCTCTCTGCTCAGCAGGGAGCCTGCTTCTCCTCTCTTACTGCCTGTCTCTCTGCCTACTTGTGATCTCTTTCTCTGTCAAATAAATAAATAAAATCTAAAAAAAAATTAAAAAATTTTAAAAGACTGTACTGAAAGAAAAAGAAAGGTATTACATAATGATAATTGTGTCAATCCAACAAAAATAGATACAACAATTATATACATTTATGTACCCAACATGGGGTCACCCAAATACATAAAGCAAATATTAATAGACCTAAAGGGGGAAAAGGACAGCAATAAAATAATAGAGGACTTTAATGCCCTACCTAAATCAGTGGATAGATCATCTAGGCAGAAAATCAATAAGGAAACATCAGCCTTAAACAATACATTACACCAAATGGACTTAACAGATATTTACAGAACATTCCATCTAAAAGCAACAATACACATTTTTCTCAAGTGCACATAGAATACTCCCAAGATAGATCATATGTTAGACCACAACACATGTCTTAATAAATTTGAAAGGACAGAAATCATAACAAGCATCTTTCCAACAACAATAGTATAAAACTAGAAATCAATTATGTGTCACTGAAATAAATCCTACTTGATCATAATTTATGTTTTTAAATACATTGTTGAATTTGATTTGCTAATATTTTGAGGATTTTTGTCTCTATGTTCATTAAGGATACTGAGCTGTAATTTTCTTTGTGGCATATTATACTGGTTTTGGTATCAGGGTAGTAGTAGCCTTGTAAAATGAGTTTGGAAGAGTTCCCTCCTCATGTAGTTTGTTGTTGTTGTTGTTGTTTGTTTGTTTTGTTTTTTTAATGAGTTTGAAATGGAATGGTATTAAGTATTCTTTGAATGTTTTATAGAATTCACCAGTGCAGCCATCTGGTCCTGAAGTCTTGTTTGTTGGGAGGTTTTAGATTAGTAATTCAATCTTTTCATAGTAATTGATCTATTCAGATTTCTGTTTCATCATGATTCAGTCTTGGTAGGTTGTATGTTTCTAGGAATTTGTCCATTTCTTCTAAGTTGTCCAATTTGTTAGTGCACAACTATTGATAGTAGTCCCTTATGATCATTTGTATTTATTTGGTATCAATTGTAATATTTCTGCTTTCATTTCTAAATATATTTGAGAATTTATTTGGTGAATCTAGATAAATGTATGAGAATTTTCTTTATCTTTCAAAGAACAAGCCCTTAGTTCCATTGATTCTTTTCAATTGTCTTTTTAATCTTTACTTCATTTATTTTGGCTATAATTTTTGTTATTTCCTTCCTTCTACTGCATCACTTTTATTCAATAGTATTAGAAGATCTAGCCAGAGCTATTAGGCAAGAAAGAGAAATAAAAAGGTATCCTAATTTGAACGGAAGAAGTAAAACTGTAACCACTTGCAGATGGCACAATATTATATATAGAAAGTCCTAAAGACCACATCAAAAACTATTAAAATAAAGAAATTAAATTAAATTGCAAGTAACAAAATCAATACACAAAAACATCTTGTGCTTTTATATACTAAAAATGAATTATCAGAAAGAGAAATTAAGAAAACAATCTCATTTACAATTACATTATAAAGGATAAAATACCTAAATAAATTAAACCAAGGAAGTAAAAGACCTGTATATTGAAAACTTTAAGACTTTGATAAAGGAAATGGAAGAAGACACAAATAAATGAAAAGATATCCCACTTTCATGGGTCAGAATTAATATTATTAAAATGTCATTATTTCACTAAGCAATCTACAGACTCACTGAAATCCCTATCAAAATTCCAATGGCATTTTTCACAGAACTAGAACAAACAATACTAAAACTTGTATGGAATCATAAAAGACAGACTAGCCAAAGCAATCTTGAGAAAGAAGAACAAAGCTGGAGGTATCATGATCCCTGATTTCAAACTATATCACAAAACTTGGGCAATTAAAACAGCATTGTATTGGCATAAAAATAGACACACATATCAATGGAAAAGAACAATGAGGAAAGGGGAGTCTTTTCAACAATGGTGTTGGAAAAATCAGGAAACAACATGCAAAAGAATGAAACGATTTCTATTTTATATCATACACAAAAATTAACTCTAAATGAATTGAAGACTTGAGCATAAGATCTGAACCATAAAACTCCTAGAAGAAAAAATATGCAGTAAGCATCATGACACAGGTTTTGACAACAATTTTTTTAAAGTGACACCTAGAGCAAAAGCAACAAAAGCAAAAATAAAAAAAAAAGTGGGGCTATATCAAACTAGAAAAGTTTCACACAGCCAAAACTATCAATTAAATGAAAAGGGAACCTACTGAATAGAAGAAAATATTTGCAAAACATATATCTGATAAAGGGGCAGAAACTAAAATACATAAAAACTAATATAACTCAATAACAAGAAGCCACCCAAAAAATCCAGTTTTAAAATGGATGGAAAAACAGACATTTTCCCAAAGAAAACAGTTGCTTGAAAATATGATGTCATTAGTCATCAGGAAAATTCATATCAAAACCATAATCATTCTTAACCAGTAGGTCTTAAAGCCTGGGTTTTGAAGTTTGCAGGCTTGACTGGGATAGAGCTCACAGAGTACTGCATTGCTCCTGGAGAGAGGGCAAACAAACAACCTGGGGGTGGACAGTGTGGAAATGATAATCTGTCTGGGGACACACAGTGGAGGAGACATTGTTCACTCTTCTTGGAGTATGTCCCTGAGAGGCAACGTTCTCAAGAGTTCCCGTTCCAGGAACAAAGGAACTGGCTATTGCCATTTCCCTCCCCACCCCTCATAATAAACACAGGGCCACTAGTGGGAAGCAGTGCAGCCCTGACACTAGCTGCCTAATTTGCATACACCAAGCCCCGCCCCACCCTACCTCCACGCCCTGGCAAATTGTCCTTCTCAGTCAAGCTTGCCTCCTCAGTCACAGCATGGAGGGTCCCTCCCCCAGAACACCAACATAACCCTTGCCCATACAATCTCTCCCAACCAGAGAGTTCTGCAGGGCCTCAGTTCTGGTGGAATTGGTGTCAGGTCTCATTGCACAAGCATACCAGAACACAGCTAGTTAAAACTCACCCCATTCAGACCAGGGACCAAACACTGTCCACAGCAGACAAGGAGAGCTTTTGCACATGAATAGCCTGAAGCATAGAGCAGTCAAAATACAACAGCAGAAGGTATACACCATACACCAGAGATACTCCCTGAAGCACCAGGCCCTGGGAATTTGACATCTTCTTCATAAGGCCATTACTTCCAAGAGCAGAAGACAGAACTGGCTTTTCCAAGACAGAGGAGAGGGAAGAAATTTAAAATGCCAAGATGGAGGAATTTATCCCTAATGAAAGAACAAGATAAGGCCATGGCCAGAGATCTAAGGAAAACTGATATAAGTAATATGTTTGACAGAGAATTTAAAGCAACAATCACAGGAATGTTCACTGGACTTCAGAAAAGAATAGAAGACATCAGTGAGACTATTACCACAGGCATAAAAGAGTCAAAAAAGAATGAGAGATGAAGACTGCATTAAATAAGATTGGAAACAGACTTGATGCAATGAATAGCAGGCTGGAAGAAGCAAAGGAATAAATTAATGACCTAGAACACAAAATAATGGAAAATAGTGAAGCAAACAAAAGAGAGAAGGAAGAATTATGCAACATAAGAATAGACTTAGGGAACTTTGTGACCCCATCAATCGTAATAAAATTCATAATATGTAAGTCTCAAAGAAGAGATAGAAAAGGGGGCAGACTATTTATTTTAGGAAATAATAGCAGTAATCTGTGGGAGGAAGCAGATAGCCAGATCCAGGAGACACAGAGAACTCCCACCAAAATCAAAAAAACCAAGCCAACACCAAGACATACTATAATTGAATCTGCAAAATATAGTGATAAAGGCGAAAAAAATCTTAAAACCAGCAAGACAAAGGGAGTCCTTAACTTACAAGGGAAACCCATAAGACTAGCTGGAGATTGTTCAATAGAAATGTGGCAATCCAGAAGAGAGTGGCATGAAATATTCAAAGTGATGAATGAAAAAAATCTGCAATCAAAAATACTCTATCCAGCAAGGCTCTCATTCAGAATAGAAGGAGAGATAAAGAGTTTTCCCAGACAAGTAAGAAATAAAAGAGTTTGTGACCACTAAACCGACCCTGTGAGAAATATAAGAGGATGTTTTGAGTATAGAGACCAAAAGTCACAAAGACAAGAAAGGATCAGAGAAAATCTCCAGAAACAATGACAAAACAAACAATAAAATGGCAATAAATACATACTTATCAGTAATTGCTTTGAATGTAAATTGATGAAATGCTCCAATTGAAAAACATAGGGTGTCAGAAAAACAAAACAAAACAAAACAAAACAACAAGACCCATCTATATGCTGCCTATAAGAGACTCATTTTAGACCTAAAGATACCTGAAGATTGAAAGTGAGGAGGTGAATAAACATTCATCACATGAATGGATGTGAAAAGAAAGCCAGAGTAGCAATATTTGTATCAGACAAATGAAACTTTAAAACAAAGACTGTAAAAACAGACCAAGAAGGATGTTATATAATCATAAATGGGACAATCCAACAAGATATAACAATTGTAAATATTTATGGACCCAACAAAGGAGCATCCAAATATATATTAAAAATTTGATAACAAACATAAAGGAACTAATTGATAACACAATAAAAGTAGGTGACTTAACACCCCACTTACATTAATGGACAGATTATCTAAACAGAAAATAAGGAAGCAATGGCTTTGAATGACACACTGGACCAGATGGACTTAACACATATTCAGAACATTCCATCCTAAAACAGCAGAATATACATTCTCTTCAAAGTGGGCACGAAACATTCTCCAGAATAGATCACATCTAAGGTCACAAATCAGGCCTCAACAAATACAAAAAAATAACCTCATACCATGCACCTTTTCTGACCACAACACTATGAAACTAAAAGTCAGCCACCAGAAAAGACCATAAATCCATGGAAGTTAAACAATGTGCTACTAAACAATGAATATGTCAACCAGGAAATCAAAGAAGAAATTTTTAAAAAATAGATAGATACAAATAAAAATGAAAATACAATAGTCCAAAACCTTTGGGTTGCAGCAAGAGCGGTCCTAAGAGAGAACTATTTAGCATTACAGGCCTACCTCAAGAAGCTAGAAAAATCTCAAACAAAGAACCTAAACTTACACCTAAAGCCTCCAGGAAAAGAACAACAAACAAAGCCTAAAGCCAGAAGAAGAAAGGAAATAATAAAGATCAGAGCAGAAATAAAATAGAACTAGAAAAAAAAAAAAAAATAAAACAGATTAATGAAACCAGGACCTGGTTTTTTGAAATGATTAATAAAATTGATAAACCTTTAGCCAAACTTATCAAAAAGAGAAAAAACTCAAATAAATAAAATCATGAATTAGAGAGGAGAAAGGCAACCAATACCACAGAAATACAAGCAATTATAAGAGAATATTATGACAAATTATATGTCAACAAATTGGACAACCTGAAAGAAAGGATAAAGTCCTAAAAACATATAAATTACCAAAACTGAAACAAGAAAAAATACAAAACTTGAACAGACTCATAACCCACATAGAAATTGAATCAGTAATCAAACTCTCCCAACAAACAAAAGTCCAAGACCAGATGACTTCATGGGTGAATTTTACCAAACATTTAAAGAGTTAATACCCATTGTTCTCAAACTATTCCTAAAGATAGAAAGGGTAGGAAAAATTCCAAATTTATTCTATGAGGACAGCATTATCCTGATACAAAAACTAGATAAAGACTCCACTAAAAAAGAGACCTAAAGGCCAATATCCCTGATGAACATGGACATAAAAATTCGCAATATATACTAGCAAATCAAATCCAATTACATTAAAAGAATCATTCATCATGATCAAATGGGATTTATTCCTGGGCTTCAGAGGTGGTTCAATTCACAAATCAATCAGCGTGATATATAGTACATTAATAAAAGGATAAGAACCATATGATCTTCTCAAGAGATACAGAAAAAGCATTTGACAAAGTACAACATCCATTCATGATAAAAACCTTCAACAAAGTGGTTTAGAGGGAACATACCTCAACATAATAAAGGCCATATCTGAAAACCAACTGATAATATCATCCTCAATGCAGAAAAACTGAGAGCTTTTCCTCTATGGTTAGGAGCAAGCCCAGGATGTCCACTCTCACCACTGTTATTTAACGCAGTACTGGAAGTCCCAGCCACAGCAATCAGACAACACAAAGAAATAAGAGGTATTCGACTCAGCAAGGAAGAAGTTGAACTTTCACTATTTGCAGATGACATGATACTCTATATAGAGAACTTGAAAGACCACCCAAAAACCCTGCTAGAACTGATACATGAATTAAGTAAAGTTGCAGGATATAAAATAAATGTACAGAAATCTGTTGCATGTCTATGCACAAATAATGAAGCAACAGAAAGAGAAATGAAAGATATTGAAAATGATGCAAAAAAATGGGAAGATATTCCATGTTCATGGATTGGAAGAACAAATATTGTTAAAATATCTATGGTATCCAAAGCAATCTACACATTTAATGCAATCCCTATCAAAATACCACCAGCATTCTTCACAGAGCTAGAACAAAACAATCCTAAAATTTGTATGGAAATACAAAAGACCCCCAATAGCCAGAGCAATCTTGAAAAAGAAAAACAAAGCTGGAGGCATCATAATTCCAGACATCAAGTTATATTACAAAGCTGTAGGGATCAAAACAGGAAGGTACTGGCACAAAAATAGACATACATGTGTTGAGACATCCACGAAATCTTGCCAGTTGCAAAGACATGGAATACTATGCTAGGGAATATTATGTTAAGAGAAGTAAGTCAGTCAGGGAAAGACAAATACTATATTATTTCACTCATATGTGGAATTTAAGAAACAAAACAAAGGAGCAAAGGGGGAAAAGAGAGAGAGAAGGAAACCAAGAAATGAACTCTTAACTACAGGGAACTGATGTTTACCAAAGGAGAGGTGGGTGGGGGGATGGGTTAAATAGGTGATGGGGATTAAGGATCAGCACTAGCTGTGATGAGCACCCAGTGTTGTTTATGCAACTGTTGAATCACTAAATTCTACACCTGAAATTAATATTACACTGTATGTTAACTAACTGTAATTTTTAAAAAGATTTATTTATTTATTTGACCGAGAGAGAGAGTGGGAGTGGGAGAGGAAGAAGGGGAGTGGGAGAGGGAGAAGCAGGCTTCCCACTGAGCAGGAAGCCTAATGTGGAGCTCGATCCCAGGACAATGGGATCATGACCTGAGCCAAAGGCAGACACTTAACAACTGAGCCACCCAGGTGCCCTGACTAACTGGAATTAAATAAAAACCTAAAAAGAACCCACAATGAGATACTGCTTCAAACCTGTTAGAATGGCTATTATCAAAAAGACTAGAAATACATTTTGGCAAGGATGTGGAAAAAAGTTACCCTTGAGCACTGTTGATAGGAATGTTAATTGAAGGGGCCGCTACTGAAAAGAGTAAGGAGTAAATTTCTAAAAAAATTTAAAACTACCCTATTATCCAGCAATTCTACTTATGGCTATTTATCTGAAGAAAACAAAAACACTATTTCAAAAAGATATATATGACCCCCATATTCATTATTATAATGAATTATAATGGCATTATTTATAATTACTAAGATGTGGAAACAACCTAAGGGCCCATCACATGCACACACACACACAGGAATATTATTCAGTTACATGTGAAAACACGGATATATCCTGAGGGCACTATGCTTAGTGAAATATGTTAGAGAAGGACAAATACCATGCAACATCTCCTATATGCAAGCTAAATATATATATATGTAGATAGATACAGATACAGATATATATCTAAGCTCATAGTTATAGAAAACCGTTTAATGACTATTAGTGACTGCCAGATGTGGGACATGGCAGGGGAGCAATGAGTGAACTGTTTTCATTTTTTTCTCTTGCTTGTTTATATAAATAGAACAAAAATTTTAAAAAGCAAAAAGTAAAAGAAACTTTGTATCATTTACATTTAAAGGCCATTAACTTTCTGATAAAACACACATGAGTATTCCCTAAATAGTAACAATAAATGTGATCTAGTCTCATTGTTCATGAAAGAAAAAAATATAAGTGTGAAAATATAGGATACATTAGATACTACACAGATAAAAATAGCCTAATTATGGTATCACAAGTTCTGTAGGTGTTTGCAAATATAACTTAATATCCATTGAAAATTATTTTACTTTCTGTTACCTCTATCACTTTAAAGTACTGATCACTTTCCAGACAACATAACTGATACCCTTAAGCACAGTGTCTTTAGGTAAAAGGAAACGTTGTATAAAAGTAAGATACTGATATGCCCAGCACTAACCTAACAGTAGATAGTAAAATCCACGCATATCCAGAAAAACACAGTTTTTGTTTGTTCATTTCTTTGTCTAGTTTGTAACCATGATGGCTATTGTCTGCCTGGAGCTCTATGAGCACAGTAAAACCTTATCTGTTAATCATGTCAAGGTGCTAGTTATTGCTTGATACCAGCTAGAATGTAATGTCTTGAATAAATTGGCCTAGACTTCCCATGTGGTTATAGTAACAATAACAAGATGGCAAACACAAGATTAATAAACAACTTGAATTGAATTTGTAACCCTAGTTTAATAATTATTTTGCAAGAAATATTTATGAACCTTTTTTCCTACATTACTCAGAGTGCACAGAGTATATTATCAAAACCAAGACATTTTTATACAACTTTGCCTTTGTCCTGAGTGCTCCTCCACCTCACATACATCCCAACCCTGAAGTCTTCCAGGCACTCGGTTGAGGGGTCTTCCCTGGGAAACAGTCCCCCATTAGGGTTGGTCACTTCCTGTTCTTGGCCCCATGACCAGTGCTGAGTTTTATCATAGCATGTGCATATGTAAGTCTCAATGGCAAAGACAGTGGCATACATCTAATTTCTCCAGTTCTCTGACTCAGGATGAATGCAGCTAACCAACTTGTGCATTCTACAACCACCCGCTGAGCCTTCCTGGAGAAAATAACAAAGGAAGAACTAATTGCGCCATTATACATTCGTTGTTAACAATTTCAACATAGCCATGACATTGAGTCTCTTCTGTTTTTCTCATTATTTTAGTCTCACTCTGCAAGAACTCTTCCAAACTACTTCTTCTTTCCTCAGATCTCTGAGTTCTCCTCATTTCATCTCACTCTCAGCAGACAGCCTTGTTCTGTACCTTACATAGAAATTAGAAAATGCAGGAATTCTCTTAAATTGCTGCTACTAGACATAAAACTATCAACCATCTTCTCTTTACCAACTTCAAAATAAGCAAGATATGTTTGCCTCCTCCTATCAAAGGTGATGAGGCTGCCTAAATTTTGTATCACATTCTATGTCCACAAGAAACTTCACCTACATGTCCCCTCCTTATCTTTAAACGCTCCCAACTTTCCATACACAAACAAAAAGCCTCCCAGGGCCTCACATCTTCCTTCAGTCAACATCTCACTTCTCATCAAAATTAAATAGTTGTCTATAGTGCCTACTGTTATCTCCTTACCATCCTCATTTTCTCCTCAATTCATAGCAGTGCCTCTGATAGGGTTCTTTTAATGGTGAGATGAAGTCATCAGGTAAGTACAATAAAAGACAACAATTATTCACCCAGTGCTCTTTCAGGAGCGTTCAACAGAGTGACCACTCTCCTCTTGAAACACTTACTTTTGGATACAATGATCTACACTGTCTGTATTGTTTCCCTACCTCTCTGAGGTCTCTTTATCCTACTCTCTTGTTGGTTTTTCTTATGTCACTTGATAAATCAATGTGAAGTCCCTCGGGTCTGTTCTCAGACTTTCTTTTTTGCTACACTCTCTATGAGAAATATTTATTTCACATGGTTTTACTGACCACAATTTTTTCTAAAGATTTTATGTATTTATTTGACAGAGAGAGATACAGCGAGAGAGGGAACACAAGCAGGGTAGGTGGAGAGGGAGAAGCAGGCCTCTCACTGAGCAGGGAGCCCGATGTGGGCCTCAATCCCAGGACCTCTGGGATCATGACCTGAGCCAAAGGCAGACACTTAACCACTGAGCCACCCAGGGGCCCCTCCTTGACCACAATTTTGCTGCATAGGTCAGAGTACCTAGTTGCACACAGCTGTATACAAACTAGCTTAAGCAGAAAAGAAATTTATTCATATTAGGAGGATCTTAAGGAGGATTAGACAGGTGGTAAAGCTAATCTTGGAAACAGTACCTATATCAGAAAGATGTGTTAATGAAAATAACTATGGCTAACTCTGAAGAATGGGAAGCCCTTGCTGCTACGCTTCCCCCATGACACACAGCTTCCTCACATTTCTCACGTATACATCCAAGTCTCTCAAAGTTGTGTCTAATTAGAAGAACTTAAGTCACAAGTATGTCCTCATCAGACTGTAAAGAGCTAACAAATGTTGAGTCTTCTGATTCCTAACTGGGGAACATAGGATTTAGAGTATGGAGATTATAGAAAATAGGGTGAGTATTCCAAGATATTAGGTGATAAGAAATGGCAAATATCCACTGCAGTTGCTCTTATCTACCTGACATTAATATATATCCTTCTTCCCAACATAATCTTTCAAATAGTAACATGCGTTCACCTATCCTATTGTAAATACCTATAAACAAATATATCACCACCTTCTCAAGAAGAAAGAAAACATCTCATCAATCATAGTATCTGTGGTAGGACCAGTGAATTTCATGACAGTTGGCAGCTGATTTATTTCTTTTACTGAAAAGAGTTCTCAAAAAGGCAAAAATGTTATATGAAATGTCTTAATAGTGTATATGATATTACATAAAGCCTGTGAATTATTTTGCTGTAGGAAGTAGGATGAGCATGGAAGCAAATATAAACCCAAATTAGGCATTTATCCTACCAAGGACAAACTATTTCTAGTCCGTAATGGGAGTAGCCCCCATGTAATTAATTTACTGCTTAAGAATAAGATACTTTTCCTGAAGTATAGAACTATCCTGAAGGCTTAGGGTTGTTTCCTGCTGTGGGTAAATTGGGTAACCAGCCGTTGTGGTGTCCATCACAGTCTTTTTGTGAGAAATCTACATAAATCTGCTATCATTGTCACCATGATCACTTTATTACTGGGTGTACTGGGCAAGTACTAGGGTGGCTGGGAAGGAATCAGACTTTCATCCATTTATCAGGTCACTTTGTTCAACTGATTATTGAGAGTTTATTCCACAGTGAGACTCTTTGACAGAGTATTCACTTAGGATGGAAATATTGTCAATCTCTCAGCCCATTTTGAGTAATGAGTCCCTAAGTCTAACCCCAACTTTTTTCCTGAAGAGAATGCAGACCACCTGATCAAACTATTGCTCATGAATTAGTATAAACCTAGCCTTCAACCATCTCTCTCTAGACTAAGCAGAAACTGGAATATGTCCCTTGAACTTCTAAATTTTGAAGGGATTTTCCTTTTCTAATGACATTTATGGCTACCCTGCGTGGGTTTAATATAACAGCACTCCAGTTCTGATTACTGCTAGCATATCAGGCTGAGTAAACTTAAGTTAGACTCAAATTATTTCCTTCTTGTTCCATTTGTCATAGGGCCTCCTCAAGAGTCACACATGTGAGTTAACAGAGGAATGGCATAGAAAAACATTAGGACACAGGGAGTATGAAGTGACAAAAGTTCTCTCCTTGACCAAACTCCAGTTGAGTGCTCTCAGCCCTCTTCTTGATGAGGCCTCAACTTCAGTGCCAAAGACTTCAGACTCTCAGCACAAATTATTATTATTATTATTTTAAACGAATGAATCTTTTTTTTTAATTTTTATATATTTATTTGACAGACAGAGATCACAAGTAGGCAGAGAGGCAGGCAGAGAGAGAGAGGATGAAGCAGGCTCCCCGCTGAGCAGAGAGCCCGATGCAGGGCTCGATCCCAGGACCCTGAGATCATAACCTGGGCTGAAGGCAGAGGCTCAATCCACTGAGCCACCCAGGCGTCCCTCAGCACAAATTATTTTGCCCACCCATTACATACACAGAGATACATATCCCACATTAAAAGATTTGAACAAGCCATAGCATAATTTCTAACAGCTCAAGGCTGCATCCCTAGGATGACCCTAACCCCCTTAAAGTGGCTGCCTGAAAGAAACCTCCAGGTTGCCAAAAGAATTTTTACCATTTTCTTTCTAGCCGGTACCTTATCAGGTAGGCCTCTGACCTTCCTTTCTTAGAGCATTTACTAATAAAGGCTTACCATCATGAATTCTTCTTCTATGTATCTCTTACAACTCAGGATTGTCTTCTCAAATACCTAAAAATCATTCCTTTGAAATAGTATCATCAGAAGGGATAGTGTCCTCTCTCCCAGACTGTGGTAGGAAGGACCTACTTCAATTATTGACAGCTAACAGACACAGCTGGCCTAATTATATTTACATTGGCCAACTCTTTGTAATTTTTCATTTCTCTGGTTCTGTACAAGCCCCTGTTCTTCTGCCACCTCCTTCTTTCTTTCCTTCCTTCCTACCTTCCTTTATTCCTTCCTTCCTTCTTTCACTGGGTACAATATACTTTATTGATGGTACATAACAAAGTTGGGCTCTCCAAGCTCCTCCCCTTCTCGAGGGACAGAAACTGTGCAGAGGTCTGGAGATTCTGTGTGTGCTGGGGGATGAGTTGTGGTAAGGATTTCGCAGCAGCTGAGGGCCTCTCTCTTCCTCTTGCTCTCACTGAGGCTGATGGTCCAGGGGACTCTTACTTCTTGGAGGCCGTAAGATCCATCGCCCAGTTGCTGTAGCCAAATTCACCGCCATACCAGGAAATGAGCTTGACAGAGTGGTCTTTGAGAGACATCCCAGGCCCAGGATTGAAAGTGGAAGACTGAGTGTCATTGTTAAGTTGTAGGAGACAACCTGGTCCTCAGTGTAGCCCAGGATGCCCTTGAGGAGGCCCTCTGATGCCTGCTTTACCACCTTCTTGATGTTATCATATTTGACAGCTTTCCCTAGGGCAGTCCAATTCACAACCAACACATTGGCATGAGGACACAGAAGTCCATGCCAGTGAGCTTCCCATTCAGCTCAGAGATGACCTTTCCTACTGCCTTGGTGGCACCAGAAGCAGAGATGATGCTCTGGGCAGCCATGCCATGGCTTTCCAGAGGGGCTGTCCACAGTTTTCTGGGAGCAGTGATGGCATGGACTATGGTCATGATTCCCTCCATGATATCAAAGTTGTCATGGATGTCCTTGGCCAGAGGGGCCAAGCAGTTGGTGGTGCAGGAGGCATTGCTGACAGTCTTGAGGGAGTTGTCATACTTCTCATCACTCATACCTATCACAAACATGGGGTTATTAGTAGAAGGGGTAGAGATGATGACCCTCTTGGATCCACCCTTATCCATGATTATGAAGACCCCAGTGAACTCCACAACATACTCAGCATCAGCATCATTCCATTTGATGTTGGTGGGATCTCTCTCCTGGAATATGGAGATGGGATTTTCATTGATGACAAGTTTCCTATTCTCAGCCTTGACTGTACCATGGAATTTGCCATACATGGAATCATACTGGAAGATGTAGACTATACAGTTGAGGTCAATTAAGGGGTCATTGATAACAACAATATCTACTTTGCTTGAGTTAAAAGCAGCCCTGGTGACCAAGCACCCAATATGGGCAAATCTGTTTATTCCAACCTTCACCGTTGTATCTCAGGGACACAGTTGGCACTGCACCAGAAGATGTGGCTATCCATCAAACAGGGAGGAGCAGAGAGCCTATCATTCTCCCTTTAAATGCCCAGTCACCTTCGTAAAAATTGAAGTTGAGCTTGATTTACCCTGTACCATCTTTTTCTCTATTGTAATAGGGTATTAGTGATTTAAAACTCTTATTACCACTTTAATTACTGTCCAGATTTGTTTATATTTGATGAAAATATCTGTTCATGCAACTTATTTGTGCTTCAGGATCCGCTTGAGGTCAAAACTATATACACAGGGGCTCCTGGGTGGCTCAGTGGGTTAAGCCGCTGCCTTCGGCTCAGGTCATGATCTCATGGTCCTGGGATGGAGTCCCACATCGGGTTGTCTGCTCAGCAGGGAGCCTGCTTCCCTCTCTCTCTCTCTGCCTGCCTCTCTGCCTACTTGTGATCTCTACCTGTCAAATAAATAAATAAATAAATAAATAAAAATCTTAAAAAAAAAACTATATACATAATTCCTAATTGGTACGTTATTGCTGGGTATAACCAGTTATGTAGCTTGAACTAATAGGTAACACCAAGTTAATGAATGTAAGATCAAGTTATTTGTTGCTCTATTTTCAGGTATTCAATGCCTATCATGATCTTGCTTGTACTAGGAAACAGAGACTTTCAATCAAAAGGAGAACAGTTACTTGCAAAGTGGTCACAGCTTTCTTCTAAAACCTTAGAAACCTGTACTATCATTCTCCTTTACAAGCTTTGTACTGTGTCTCCTGCCACAAATACTCTGGGCACAATTGGATTAGCTGTCATAAGGCCATTGGAAGGCTGTTTCATGGGATCTGGTCCAGCTGAAAGTCCTTTTTTTGCTGGGGCTCCCTTAAAGAATGATACCCTTTTGAGTCACCTAGCAAATAATCAGAGTAGCCAACTTAAAAGTGGTGATAATTTTCTCCAATATCCAAAGAAACCCATTGTAGCTCTTTCTTAGAGATTTGTGGGGCAAAGCACAGTAACTAGCCTTTCGCTTTGAATTGTATAACTTACCATGTACTATTTACCACAGAATATTCAGAAACTTCAAAGGTGGCAGACCATTATATTTTCATGGTACTTATTGTCCAAACTTCAGCATGCCTACATGTCTTACCAAAAAAATCTAGCATTATTGTTCTATAATTTCTTTCATGATATTATTAATATACCAAAACTGGATGATGCTGACATTGTGAGATCAAGGTCCCTCCAGAATAAATTATGGCACAGAATCCTATATTATAATTTTGAGATAAGTGAGTAAAAGTCTACTGTTGTTTTTTTACCAGGTGAAAGCAAATCATTTTTGTTTTTGTCTGGTTGTTAGTATAGAAAAATGCTTAGACTATGTCAATAGCTGCATTCCAGGTGCTATTCCAAAGCTGGTTTGATTTCTTCTCGAAATAAAATTGAATCCAGAACAGTAGTTGAGACTACAGGTAACATGTATTTAAATGAAGGAAAGTCTTCTGTTATTTTCCAAGGCCTGTTTCTTACTGTACAGGTGATACAAACTAACTGAATGAAGAAGGGAAAGGCATAACCACCAACCACTGGGAGTATGAATCCTTATTACTCCAAGTGATAAAGGAGAACAACTTTCATTTTTATTTTTTCATTTTTTATTTTAAAGGCAAAGAAAAGCCTCAGGAACATCTGCTTAGCCAACCATAATAGAGTTTGGTGTATGGGTTATGACTCCAGTCTGTGAATCATTCCAGTTACTAATTATAATCATTTCGAGTATCAGTAGGAAATAAAGAAATAGCAACAAGATGTGTGTATAAACCCACTGGGCCTACTTTGAATACACTCACAGTGAATCTGCATTGTTATGGACTGAATATATCCTCCACCCCAATGTAATGGTATTTGGAGGTGGGATATTTGGGAAATAATTAGGTCTAGATGAGGTCATGAAAGTGGCCTGAATCTGCTGGCACCTTGATCTTAGATATCATGGTCTTCAGAACCATGAGAAGTAAATCTCTCCTTATTTTTTAAAAATATTTTATTTATTGATTTGAGAGGGGGAGAGAGAGAGAGCAGCAGAAGGTCCAGAGGTAGAGGAAGAAGCAAGCTTCCTGCCGAGCAACGAGCCAGACATGGGGTTCCATCCCAGGACGCTGAGATCATGGCAGAAGCTGATGGCAGACACTTAACTGACTGAGCTACGCAGATGCTCCAAAAAAAATCTCTTCTTGTTTAAGCTACCCAGTCTTTGGTACTTTCTTACAACAGCCTGAGCAGAGTTGACTAAGACAACTATTAATTACCTGACATTCAATAACCCTAGCATTGTTACTGAATTGCAGAAATGGTTTAGTTTTAGCCAGCAGTGTCAACCTGGAATTAGTATCCAATACTTAATGAAATGTCTAGGAATTTCTCCTCCTTTAGTATACAGTTGGCCTCCTAAATCATGCAAGTCTCTTAGGAGAAGAGTAGCAATAGCCAGGATCTATTGACTGCTTACTATGTGCAAGGTACTTTCACATATATTAATTTATTTAATCCCCTTATCCAATGATCATATAAACTCCACTGGAATCAGGGAACTCATTTCAAACACAGTAAAACCACAAAACACAGTAGGACCACACCACAAAGGTCCTCAACGGTCTACCAAGAAAAATTATCATTATGCTTTTAAATAACATTGAGTTTCTCCTTCCCAATTATTCCAATTAATAGCTATATTGCAGTTTTGTGGGTTCCATCAGGAAATCTTTAGGAGTTAGAATCACCTATGATATATTTACTACAAAAATTTTCATAGTTTTTTGGATTTACCTTCTACTTTATTAACTCAAGGTATTTTATCACATCTTTACCTAATTTAGCATAGGCCAACCTTATGTGTAAATTTCAGTCAAGGAACTGAGAAAGCAATTACAATTTCTGACTGATTCTAGCTGTTGACCTTAGGCACTAAAGAGCAACAGGAAGGAGCATGAAAAATTTGGCTCCCCTTGCATGGTACTTATCTAAGGGATCTTTTTTTTTTCAAGATTTTATTTATTTATTTGACAGACAGAGATCACAAGTAGGCAGAGAGGCAGGCAGAGAGAGAGGGGGAAGCGGGCTCCCTGTTGAGCAGAAAGCCCGATGTGGGGCTTGATCCCAGGACTCTGGGATCATGACCTGAGCCGAAGACAGAGGCTTTAACCCACTGAGCCACCCAGGCACCCCTATCTAAGGGATCTTGAGGCAAGGCCTGAATGGGGCAGAGATTCTGTTTTGTTGTAAAGACACTCCAGGAGATTAGGGTATTTAGGGGCTCTCCCAAAGGCTTCCTTTTTAACTGGTATTCTACTCTTTTCCATTCAATATGCTGTTACTAAGAAATCTGACAAAGACATGAATTCAATCTAATCTGAAATTCAGCAACCCAGAGCATCAGATAGGATGTTTTATTCTTGGCTATGTTAGTCCTGCGGTTGCAACAAATACTTTTGACACAGACACAGAAAGTCTCCAATTCTCCTACTCTCTCTTGAGCTAAGAACTTAAGACTTGGATCTTATGAGTTTCTGTTGCTTAGCTCTCCTATATATCTAGAAGCAGTAGCCTTCCTTTTCTTCCTTATGATTCCATCTTTCCTACTCATTCTATACCAAGAGCTACCTGTTTTTTTAAAGATCTTGTCTTCAATAGCCATTTCATTCTAGAGGATAATTTAAGTAACTGTTTCACATGCTGTGCCATTAACTACCAGAGTTCCCAGTTCTATACTATGTCTTCAGTGCTTTCAAACCCAACCAGCATAAGCAACCCATTTACAAATTTTTATTTCTTTGATGGCTTGTTGCCTTTCCTGGCACCAAATATCATATTGGTCAGGATTGCAAACATTAGAAAATATTCTGACATAAGGAGAAAATTAGTGTTTAAAGGGATATTATGGAGCTCAGATAAATTAGAGAAGGGACCGAGGACAAGATTCTGAAGACACAGGAAAAATGACATCACACCATCTGTTCTGAAGAAGATATCATGGCCATGCTACTTGGAACTGATTGCCCTTAGGATTAGATGCCTGATATTTCACTCCCTTCCTTCCCTCAAGCATCAGAAAAAAACAAAGTCCCTGCCATTACATGTGCCAGAGTGTATACTCCTCTTTTCATGGTCACTTTTTCACAGTGCTAGATTTCTAATGTAAATGTCAAGTGAGTCCAAATAATTGGAAAAACTGAAGTCAGTGCCTTTATCTAAAACTACAAGAAAGTCTGGAATATAATTATTCCATCCTCTGCCTTGGAAAGAACAATTAATAACATAAAAAATTACCAAAATATAGAGAGAAAGTTGGACCACAATAAATGACAAATACCTACTAGCTGGGCCATATGTTAAAATCACCTAAAATGATATGCTCAATCGGGTGGTAGTCATTACTCACAGTATTTCTGGATCTCTTTCTTTTCCTAGATAATAATTTGAAACTACACTTACCTCCCTCTAGAATTCAGCAGAGGTAAAATAACTTACCTTAGCTGATGGAGTATAAATGGAAGCAACAAGTGTCACTTCAAGACAAACTCTTTCTGAGCTGATATGCCTTCTACATACTCCCTTGCCCTGCCATGATGAACATGGAAGCCCCCAGTAGATATGGTAGCATCATCACAAAATAAGGCTTCAGTCATCTCGGGTGTCTAACCGAATAATCTGAAAAAGCTCCCTTCTCAGCCTGCAATGGACAGGTAGCAAAAACAAAGAATAAAACTTGTTCTAATTCCCCGAATTTTTGCTGTGATATGTCCATGCTGACTGACAGAAGCTCAGACCTCTCTTCAATTGTACTTTTTATCTGATACATACCTAACAGGTTGCAAGTCACAACACAGAGCTGTCATAAAAGTACTTCATTCAACATGTTCAGAGCTGAACTCATGAATTTTTCTATCAATTATTCTTCCTCTAGTATTTCCTTCCTCGATAACACAAAACCACATGTTCACTCAATCTGAAAACATAAGAATCTTTCCTGCTTCTTTCCATTTTCTACTACTTATGTGTTACCAATTTCCAGATACTATGATTTTCATTTCCTCTATTTCTATAGTTCTGGAACCACTTCCAAAAGCTAGTTCAAGAAACCATCATCTCTTATATGATTTAATGAAATAGGCTGATACCTACTTATACTTATTTATCACTGCCTTACAACCTAGCCTCCACTATAGCTAACATACTCTTTTGTTGGTTTTTCAATATATTATTCAATACTTAAAAGTTCCTCCTTAAAACCCATCAAATACTTCTCATTTCTTTTACCATAGAATTGAGATTTCTGGCTGAGATCTTTAAAGTTCTGCCTGGTCTAGACTTTTGCTCATCATAGCTTCACTCTCTTATCTAGAAGTGTTGACTGGCATTCAGTTCCTAAGATGTGCTATTCTCTTTCCCACCTCATAGTTTATGTTCCTATGATTTCTTCTATCTGAAGACTTTTCCCCAACTACTCCATTACATCCATTACTACTGTGACCACCACTCTCTTGCTACATCTGCCCACTCTCCTTTCTAATGCCCATGCATTGCTTACATCTTTGCCGAACACTATTGCCTTAGGAAACACACCTTTATTCTTTGATCCTTCGGTTACATTCCCCCAAAGAAGTTCATAGTTAATGTTCACTCTTGCCCTCCTGTTTTACAATTCATTTGGGGTTTGTTTTCCTAAACAAGTGTTTAAGGTCCATGGTGAAGTAAATATTGGCTTGTTTGCCATTGTTTCTTTAATGCCTAACACAATAGAGGTAAGACATCAGTAATATTTTTTCAAATGAAGGTTCAAAGTTGAATAAACGAATGAGTGACTCCTAGATGCTTTCACACCCTCATCATATTTCCAGGGTTTTTTTCTTGTTTGTTTTTTGTTTGTTGTGTTTTTGTTTGTTTTTTGGTTGTTCCACCAACTTAAGTCTATGCTTAGCTTTTTTAACTTGAAAGATTTTTAACAATGCCCTGTTGTTTGTTGTTTATATCACATTATCTGCCCATCTGTTTTTATTTTTTTTGCTTGTTCTACTTATATTCAGCTTATTGCTTGCATTGAGAATCATTTTAGTTTCAATCTTCTTAATTGTTTGGAAACCAGGGGTTGGTCTGTTTATATTTCATACCTCATGCTGACACAGAATCCTGACATTTTTTTTGGATTCAGGTATTGCAAAAACTATTAAATGTCCTCTACATCTGGGGAGGTAGAGAAGAAAACCAAAAATTCTGAGACTTTGGGTTTTTTTCCCCCCTTCAAATTAAAAGAAAGCCTGTTTTGGAAAAAAAATATCTGCAGCTTAATCCATGTGAATATTCTAATCCTTACACCCAAAAAGCATTTCCACATATCACTCAAATAGTAAAGCCTGTATTTGGAATAACATCTATTTGAAAATCACTTTAATATGACTGATAATATCTTGTTAATAAAAATTCCATTGTTTAAATAGAATCCAGGTACATAATCTTTTTATATAACAATCTAAGTAATGAGATAGAAAGTAGAACAGACTAATTTTATATAGATTAAGTTATGCATATGTGTCTGAAGCATAATGCACTGATGGGATATAGAAAAGGATATTTAAAAGCCTATTCAAATAGTGATTTATGAGTCTTCCAGGATATTTGGTCTCCAATCAATAAATCATGAGCCATTGGGGTTTCTTAATGAGCACCATGTTTGGGATAGATAGTAGCAATCTGGCAGGTCCCACAGGTGATTTTTTAAAGTGAATCCAAATTCTCCACAGATCTCTCTTACCTTCCATCACAGTGTGTTTTTGAAGGGTGCATGGGAGTTGTCATAATGTGTTTTCCCATACCATGTTGAAAAACTGAGAAAGCTGCTATAAAATGCAAATTTAAGGGCATCAATGGATTTTCTCTTGAAGCTGCCTGGATATAGTTCAGAGAAATAAAGCAACAGCACACATTGTAGCAAAGAGAAAAAAGAGGACTTAAAAAGTAATTGCAGTATGGTCTTCTGGCACGTTTTAAAAGGGCACTTTGGTGTAATTAAAGAATGATCTGCAATGATTTTTTTTTCTATATAAAGAGAATTTTAGAAGACACACAGCTTTGGGGGACAAATATATGATTTGGACATTACTTGGATCTTTATTGTGGACAATACAACTTGCCTAGCATCACACCCAGGCCAAAGATCTTTTCAAGGATTTTATTCCAAGTAAAGGGGTTTGCAGCCTGGTATTCCACAGTATTATAGTTACGAACTGAAATCTCTTAAAACCTCTCATCTATAGAGAGAAATTTAAAATCTCACTAGTACAACTACTTTGCTTACTGCAGTTCACCACATTCAGGGAAGATCCCTTTTGTGCTTCTTCTGTTGGGATATGTGTCCCTACCCAGAAACAAGAACTCTTCTAGAAACAGGGCATAAGTCTCAATATGTGTATGAACCATATTATCTCCCATTCTTTGACTTCTGGGCCCTTGCTGACCCCGGAGAGACTGCCTCTCCCTTGGCTAGCCAGTTCTTAGCGATAGTATACCACTTGCCTGAGAAAACATCTTTTCATATGCAAACCAACTAACTGAAAGTCCACACCTGCAACCTCCTTTATGGGGGTTTCACAAGGCTCTCCCACTCCAGGCCACTATCCACCTGCCCCAATCACCTGAGGGCTAGCTACTCTATACCCTAAAGCCCGCTGCAATTATCCAAACTAGCCAATCCTAAGCCTACTTACTCTGCCTCACCCGTTTCTTACTATGGAAATCACAATTAAGATTATTACCCATGTTTTCCCCTACTCCCTCTGCCCCCTATCTGACCCTGGTGCTTCCTCACACAGCCCTCCATGGCATGGTATGTGCTCTGTCCTCTTGGGATCTTTCAATTTAACAGACTATCTTTTTAAGAGCAATTTTTCTCTGATGTATTGGCCTCACCATACTTGAATAATAATAAATCCTATGTTTAAAAACAATTTTGTTTTTAAACAATATTCCCAGAGATACTATTGTACAATATTACCAGATTGCACAATATGCCCAGATACTAATGGTCATTCATTTTGGTCTGAGTGAGCATTTCAATTCTGGGTGGTTTGAAAGGTACCAGTGAGTTTTCTAAATCAAACTGTGCTTAACCTCCTCAAATTCATACTAGTCATTTTAACTAGATTAAGGATTGACATTATTTGAGAGAGGTAACACAGTTATCTTCCCTTAGCCATATCTCATGAGAAAATCATCTCAAATCAGGCATCTAGCAGAACAGAGGTGTAGAGAAGAATGGGTTGTAATATGTGCATTTATATATGAGTGAAGAAGATGGAAATATCCTGATGTGTGACCCCTTAGCAGCCATGGGGCTAACTAGAGGAGGGAGGAGTATGAAAAAAGAGGATATAGGAGTACCAGGCACCCTTCTGACAGTTTCACAATTTTAAATAAAGCCCAACCCTGGCATTATGTTATCTCCAGACATTTTCTCATTCACAATTTGATATTTTCCTAAAATCATTCTTTTTTTAAAATAACACAACCATCTAGTTTTTTGTTTTTGTTTTAAATATTTTATCTATTTATTTGAAAGAGAGAGCACAAGCAGGAGGAAACACAGAAGGAGATGGAGGAGACAAGCAGACCAGCTGAACAGGGAGACAGAAATGGAGATTGATTCCAGGAGCCTGAGAACATGACCTGACTCAACGTCAGACACTTAACTGACAGTGCCGCCCAGGTGCCCCCCAAAGCCATCTGTTTTTATAAGAAGAGATATTTTACAATTGGTACATTTCGATTTGCTGACCTAAGGTGCCTTAACCTCACTCAAATGGAAAAAAAAATTAAAGTGAAAATGTCTTACCCATATGAGGTAAAACTTGCACCACAACTCAGCTCTCAGGATAGGTTCAAGGCTCCAGTGATTCGAAAGAAGCAGGTAACTCAGTGTTCAAGTCTAAATTTAAGAGCTTTCTGGAACTCAGAAGCCAATAACAAAGGTTCTCACACTCATTTCACCAATTTCAGTGAAGATCTCCTGGTTTGATCAACTTCCCATGAACACATCGTAAAGTATATCCTACCTGACCCACATACTCTATTCTCAACAAAGAAGTCCGAGTGATCCCCTATATCAAGTGATATCACTCCTAAGCTCAGAATTTTCCATCGTCCAGGACACCTGGGTAACTCAGTCAATTAAGCATCTGCCTTCTGTTCAGGTCATGATCTCTGGGTCCCAGAATCAAGCCCCACATTGGGCTCCCTGCTCAGCAGGGAGCCTGCTTCTCTCTCTTCCTCTGCCTCTCTCCCGGCTTGTGCACACACACACTCTCTCTCTCTCTCTTACTTCTCTCTCAAATAAATAAATAAAATTAAAAAAAAATTCTCCAGTGTCCTATACATACTGGAATAAAAGACAATATCCTTACATCACCTACAAGGTGCTCTACTTTTGGATGCCCATGGTCTGTCTGACCCTATTTCTTTTAACTGTCCTCCTTACTTCCTTTGCTACAGTCACTCTGTCCTCCTTACTGTTCTAGAGTATTCTGGGTATGCCCTCGCCTCAGGTCTTCTCCACTGCTGCTTTCTATATTTAAGCATTCTCTTCTTAAATATCCATTTGTGCCCAGGAAGTTGAAAATGGTTAGAGACAAACTCAACTCTACATTCCCAAAAAACAAATGCTGCCTTCTCTGGAAGGGCTGCTCAGGCCACCCTACATTAACTAGCAAGTTTCCCCTTAACACACATCACCAAATTTCTTCTCTGCTTTATTATTCTTAATATTTATCAACTTCTTACATATCATATATTTCATTTATTTTCTTATTTCCTATATACCCCTACTAGTATATATGACACTAAAGGGAAGGGTTTTGGTTTTTTTGCTCCTTGTCTCATGTCCCATATAAACCATGCTAAACAGTGCCTGACTTATATAGGCTTCAGAAATATATGTTTAATAGAATAAGTGAAAGACAGTATGATGGATGCTTGAAATATAGTTAGGCATGAGTAGCTATTACCATCTTTCTTGTTAAGATTTTATTTATTTATTTATTTGACAGAGAAAGAGTGAGCAAGCAGGGGAAACAGCAGAGGGAGAGGGAGAAGCAGGTTCCCTGCTGCGCAGTAACACCCCCCCCCCCACAGCCCCGCAACATGGGACTTGATCCCAGGACCCTGGGATCATGACCTGAACTGAAGGCAGACGCTTAACTGACTGAGCCACCCAGATGCCCAGCTATTACTATCCTTAAGGAACTCTAAAATACAGGCGGGCAATGGAACAAATGTTTAATTAATCCTTTATCTTCAGTGCACACTTGTAAATCCAAGTTGTTAGAAGAAGGAAGAGTGACTTGTACCAAAGTCATAGTGCTGATGGCATTTAGAGCTCCAAGGACAAAAAACAAAATGTCACTATATTTTGGAGGAGGAAGCACCTCTCCTGGCCACAAAAGGATGACAATGACATGAAACCGTTTTAAATATGACAAATGGGCATTCAGATCAGCCAGATATAGCCTCATTTTAAATACTCACAGCAATTCAAACCCAGAGGGATAAAGATTTCTTTATAAGAATTCTGTAGAAATGCTCTAAATAGTGCTCCTGATTTATTTAAAATATTTATAGTTGAAATAAAAAATTTAAAACTCCTTGCTCTAGTTTTCATTTCCTGAGTTCCTAACCATGTGTCAGGCACTGTGCTTGGAGCTGGTAGAGATAAGAGGATAAAGAGGACTGAATCTCAAGAGTACACCAGTCTGCTCACGAATAATTTTAATAGAATGACAAAAGGTCTCATTCCTTGAAACTACCTAATATCATAAACTCATTAAAATGGCATGCAAATTCCTTGTAGAGATTCTTGTCACCACTAAGTTTAGGAGAAAGCGCAGAAAGTAAGGCATCATCTGGCATTAGAACCACTCTTGTTTTTTTCCAATGCTTAGCCTCAAAGAAACTCCACTGCTCTAATTCAGTCCTCTAACATCAACAACTACCATACCTGTACCTTCTAGGTATGCTGAAGTTAATTTCTTCCAAGCATACCAGTCCCTGAGTTAATTTAATTCATCCTGTTATTGTGACCCCACCTTTCATGAAATTCCTATTCTTCCTTTCCTTACCAATCAAATCCCTGGTTATCGTTTATACCCTATTCACATATTACGTCAGTCAATTTTTCCCTGAGTTCCCCAGCTTGTTGGTCACTCTACTTGCTCATCTGTGCTTTCATAATTTGTAAAATCATTTAACTAGTATTAACTGAGTACTTTCTGTGTGCTGGACCCATTTCTAGAGACTGGGTATGCAAATGTAAAGAAAACAGCAAGAAAAATCCCTTCTTGCCTTATATAAAAAATCTGAGAAGTGGATTGTATCATAAAGAAATAAATACATCATCAAGTAGTGATAAATGCTAGGAAAAATAAAGTGGTACAACATCATACATTCTTTCCCTGACTTCCCCATTACCATTGAAGGGATGGAGAACTTCAAAAGGACTCTGAGGAAATAGCATTTGAGCAGAGATTTGATGGGAGTGGATCATTAAAAAAATCTAGTGGAGGGGCGCCTGGGTGGCTCAGTGGGTTAAGCCGCTGCCTTTGGCTCGGGTCATGATCTCAGGGTCCTGGGATCGAGTCCCGCATCGGGCTCTCTGCTCAGCAGGGAGCCTGCTTCCCTCTCTCTCTCTCTCTCTCTCTCTCTGCCTGCCTCTCTGTCTACTTGTGATCTCTCTCTGTCAAATAAATAAACAAAATCTTTAAAAAAAAAAAAAATCTAGTGGAAAATTACTTCAGGCAGAAACACTTGCAAAGGCCCTGAGTCAAGAACACATTTGGGAGCTCTAAGAGCAAGTAGGTCAATGTGTCCTGAACAATGTGATGATGGGGAGAGTAGAAGGAGAGAGTTGAACCAAATCATGTAGTCTTTCAGGTTATGATCTCACTATGGTCAGGACTTTGGGATTTATTTTAAGCATTATGAAAGCCCACAGAAATGTGTGGACACAGGAATGACATGGTCTAATCCTGCAAGTATAATCTGGCCGCTCTGTACAGAACAGATCGTAGGGGTCAGGAGTGGAAGCAGCAAGATGAATTAAGAGGGGGGATTAATATGCTGAGAGGTAATGGTGGCACTTATTTTATATTTACTTATTTTTTTTTAATGTAAACTGCTTAAAGATGGACCTTGATTTATTCATTTTTTTATTGCCAGTATCTAGCAAATGCCTGTTATATACTAGATGTTCAAAATGTACTTACAGAAGGAAGTAAGGAAGAAAAGAAGGGATGGTTTAAAAAAAAAAAAAAGCAAATAAAGGGTTTTGGGATTATTGAATCTAGTTAAAAGACATTCAGATGTGAAAGCATTCCTCTTTCCAAACAGCAATACAAAAAGAAAAGTCCTCATTATTTCTTCAGTGAAAAGGACAAATTTGTTTTTATACTTAAAAAAATTGAAAATGTTAGATCCTACTCATGTCCCAATGCTAAATGAATATGCAATCATGAAGAAGACTTTATTCTGCAAAGACTGACCAGTTGGTTTTAAGGAACGAATTGTTCATAGGAAATAGGAAGGAAAATGGCTTTTATTTTTTGGAGATGGGTAATATCTTTAATAGGATAGAAATAATTATCTCCCCCCTTCTCTCTTATGCTTGGCACTGTGCTCTCTTGTGCTTTCAGTAAGTCAAGGTCATGGAGCAGATGGTCCATTATTAGGGTAGAATAAAACAAGATAAATCTCTCATCTGAAATTAGTTTAACTTGGGAAGAAAATGTGCACTTTCACAGATGTACTTGAAGTTGGCACAAAAATGAGAACATGTTGAATTTAAATCAATTTTGCTGGTCCCTTATGTTTTCTGTTAACTGTTAAAGCATTAGTCAAATGCTTTTCTGTTGTATTTGGCAAAATCAAAATGAGGAATAAACTTTAATCTTAAATGTAATTATTAATCATCCAAAAATCATTTTAAGCAAGACAGTATTTGGTACTTCATTTAACAACCCCAATTCAGGCCCTGCTACAAGAAATTTGGATCAGTTTCACTCATAAATTAGTCTTGGATAGGACAATCAGGAAAATGGGCAAGTGTCATGGTATCTGAGTCACTTGACTATATAGTAAAATATATATAAAAAAAAAATTAAAGCATGTGATTTACCTTGCCTAGAAATGTGGTAACAATGTCCTGATAAGTAATTTCAGATGGCTATGATGTCTTTCAGAAGTTGGGATTAAAAACATACCTACACTCAGACATAGGCTTAAAGTGTACATCCTGGAATGTCTAAGCATATACTAGGCATTCAGGAAACTTCCACTTGGAACATCCTTAGTCCCTGGCACCTTATTTCACAGTTTTATTTTTACATTGCCTTGTGGGATCACAAGGTTGGTAAATAGTAATTCTATTTTTGAGTTGTTCAGGTGGAAAGCATTGGGGTCTCTAATTCCTATTTATCTCACATAATCCACATCTAATTGATCAATACATCCTGTCAGCTCCACCTTAAAATATATATCCAGAATCTTTCTACTTCTCACCCCTCCGTTGCCATCATTATCTCTCTCCTGGATTATTGCAGAAGCTTCTTAATTGTTTTCCTGCTTCTACCCTCATGCCCCCCTTAGCAGCCACAAGGATGCAGTTTAAAACATAAATTGCACTATATCCCTCCTCTTCTCAAATTTCCCAAACGGTTTTCTATCAGAGTAAGAGACAAAGTCAAGAGAATATATGGTCCTGTATAATCTGTGTTCTCAAGACCCTGTCATCTTTCTCACCTCATCTCCTATGACTTTTCCCTTATTCATTCTGCATCAGCCATACTGGCCTCCTCATTGTCTCTGACATAAACCAAATATGCCCTTGCCTCAGGACCTTTGCATGTGCTGCTCTCTTTCTGAAGTGTTTCTCTCCAGGCATTTACACAGCCTTCTCCTTTATCTCCTTCAGGATTTTATTGAAATGTCATCCTATAAGTTTGGCCACCCTCTCTAAAATTACAATACAAACCACACACGTTTATCTTCCCTTTTTGCTGTATTTTCTTCCTAGTATTCATTCCAACATAATAGATTGTATGTTTTATATATCTTGTCTTTCCCACAACTAGAATAGAAGCTTCAAGAGGGAAGAGATTTTTCTATGTTTACTATTATACCCTCCAGCAACTAGAAGAGTGCCTGGCACCCATTAAGAACTCAATAAATATTTGAATCATGATAAATGAATCACTTAATTTTTTTTATTATTTTGGATTCTCCCTAGCTAAATAAATTTTGTTTAAAAATAAAAATCTAGATGGCTTAATTTAGGGTTTTGGCCAGATAGAGCATTTGTGAAAATCCTTGGTCCTTTGCCCTCAGCCATAAAATGAAAGTAATAAAAAATACCACAAATCTGGAAAGTATGAAATTTAGTATGAGGAAAAGAAGTATAATTGGTGGACAGGTTACTAAATCAAGAGGCTTAAGATCCATGAGCCTTTATTATAACTCAGGTAAATCTCAGAAACTAGAATGGAATACTCAGAAGAGGTAAAAACTAAGTTTTTATCTCACACCTCTACTTCTATATGTTAGACAATTGACTCAGTCTCTGTCAATTGACTCAGTTTCTTCATCCGTAGTGATAAAGCTAAACTAGCTGACTTCTTAAGCTCTTTTCCTAAGCTCCACTGCCACAATTGCTTATTTACTTATAAAAGCAAAGACTTTTTTTTTATAACAGAATTAGTATGAGGAAGCCTTCATTGTTAAAAAGGAATTTACAGTAGGAATACTAGGGATTTTACAAAAAATGTTAAATATTGAAGACACAACTCTTAAGAAAGGATGAAACTGGCCTTCGGCTTATAGAATCAAAAGTTTGAGGGTCTTTAATTAGAGTTCCACCATTAAAGTGAATTCAGTTCACATTCTTGAAGGAAGGAGTGTTTGTCAGATATTAACCCCCGTCCAATCAGATATTGCCAGAGAACCTAGCCAGTCTCTGAAAGTTTTATTTTAGGGTTGATTTGAAAAATAATAAAAATATATTTTTAAGTATATACATGTTCATGTTCACATGTGTGAATGCTTATTTATCCTCTTCCTTAAAACCCAACATAAGCTCCTAGTAAGTCCTATTGTTTACTTGACATCTTAAAATATTATCCATTCTTTATTTTAGGATAAGTTTCTTTCACCCCTTCATAATAAAGAGTTTGCCAAGCTTATACAGTGCTGGCCTGATCTGGAATAGATTTTTAATTCCTCTCAAACTTGATTCAAGAATCTTGAATTCTTGTCAATCTTTTGGCAAACTAAGTTTAATTTGTAAATAAAAGGAAAAAAAAATCATTGAAACCTATTTTGAGAGGCAGATTTCTATTCTGATTTCCCTGAACCAGATATTTGGAGTCTCTGTAGGCTTATTCTGATTTCTAAATTTCTTCTACTGATATTTATTTCCTAGATAACACTGGTAGAAATTAAATGGTTTACTGCTTTGGGGGAAATTTTACTCTTTGCTCAATAGTTTATATTTAAGGTACTTTTTCCTCCGTTGCTTTTCCTTCATCTGACAAGCTCCAGGCAGAATTTAAAGCAAGAATCCAATATACCTAAATGTTATAGTAATAAGATAGAAATGGGCTTTCCACAGAATCTTTCTTTAAAATTTATTGTTCACCAGTGCCCTCTCTTATCCCAATAAGTTTAATGAAATATATAGGTAGTGTCTTCCCAACAGAAGACTTCAAAAAACTAGGAAATTCAACAATATAAGATTTAAGACACATGTAATTATATTGGCATGTAAGCTGAACACCAATCATAGGTGTTCAATAGGCAATAATTGCTTCTTAAATAGAAAATGTTAATATACTGTAAGAACGTTTTGACAAGAGAACAATGAGTAAGGAATGGTAATAAATTTTGTCATTATAATTAAAGTCTCTCCCCCCCAACTTCTGTTTTTCACCTTTCAAGACATTTAAAGTTGTAATAATTACTCAGAAAAATTAGAAAAATAGTGGAAGCCTTCTAAGAGGCAAGGTAAAATGCACTAGGTTTGCTTAGCTCAGAGAAGAGGCTGGGGGTTTGATTTATTTTCAAACATTTGTAGCACTATTCTAGGACACCAGTGACCAGTTGTTCTTCATTGTCACAAAGGACAAACCAAGAAACAATGGGCTAAGATTCCAATGAAATATGGGAACACATCTCTAAGTGCATAAGGTAGTGGATGACACCTTTAGGTATACATTAGTTCACCTGAGAGCTTTAAAAAATACCAATGCCCCAGAACAATTAAATTATCTTCAGCATTGGTACTTTAAAAAAGTTTCTCAGGCAATGCTAAGAGACAATTTAGGTTTAGGTTGAGAACACTGATGTGAAGCATGATTCTGTGATTCGTGATTCATGATTCTATGAAATGCACTTCAGTAGAGCATATTAAGACTTGAGCAAGTGAGGTACAGACAAAGAAAACATACCCATCATTCTCTAACAGTGCTTGTGTTCAAATCCCATTCCTATAAGAGGCTTGCATATTTTTTCCATATCTATGATTTCTGAAGGATAACAATCCTATTTGGGGTCCAGAGTTTAGACATGGAATTGAAGTAGTGTTCTCTGGTTCCTGTAAGGGGTTACTCATTATGAAATCAAACCAGCTTCTTAAAGTTAACAGAAACAGATTTCTAAGTAGCTCTGAATCTGCACTCTAAGATTCACCTGCTCCTAGAGTTGCATCATTTTTTACAATAGTGCCAACACCACCTGTCTGGGCCCTAGAAGGACACTGCCCTCATCCCACCTTCAGCACTTTGGCTCAACTTTGGAAGCAAGCTGGAACTCTTTTCCCTTTGGAAGCAAGCTGGAACTCTAAGAAGAATAACAGTCCAATAAGAGACAATCTAGAGAGCATAAACCCAGATACATTGACAAAATTTAAAATTCTATTTGTGTCACAGCCAGCTTATTTGTCAAACCTATTCAAATTCACCCACTGCCTTAAAACAACTATATTTGCCCACCAATACAGGCACAAGTGTAAATATCTGGGTAATATATTTCATTTGCTTTCACTTTACCTATCCCTATATGGTATTTCATAGTCTTGCCACATAGGTACCTCTTTCTATTCTACTTGATATCTTGCTGGTTAAATCCAAAGTGAGAAGATTAGATGCTTTAGTTTTTAGGAGAAGAAGAAAAAAGCAGGATGATGAAGGGACGAAGGAGAGGGAGAAAAGAAATGAAGGAGAAGGAAAAGGGAAAGAAGAAGAGAAGAAGGAAAAATGATGATGAGGAGGAATGGGGTAGTGAGGAAAGATATTTATAAAGAAAGTGATCCAACTATGTGTTGTCTGTAAAAATGTACTTTAAGTATAATGACTGATATTTTAAAAGTAAAGGAATGAGAGAAAGATATACCATACCAACACCAATCAAAAGAAATCTGGAATAGCAGTATTAATTTCAGGCAAAAAGGACGTCAGAAGAAGGAAAAGATGGAGAGATAAATAGGAGCATTATATCATGATAAAGAATCAATTCTCCAAGAAAATATAAGAATCCTAAATGTGTGTGCATATAACAAAAGAGTGTGAAAATACAAGAGGCAGAGTTTTTCACTGGGTTCCAAGATGGTGACATAGAAAGACCATAAACTTGTCTCCTCCACAGACACAACAAATTCACACTTACATATACAGCAATTCCTCCTCAAGAATAACTGAGGGCTGACTGAATAACAGAACGAAAGATAGAGAGACCACATAAGAATGGCAAGAGAGACAGAAATAAGAGAGTGAGGGGAACTCCCACTCCATACACTATAATCTGCAGTGGAGAGGGATAGTACTGAGGGACTGTGAGCAGATTTGTCTCCCCTGCAGCACAGATAAAAAGCCAAGGTTTAAAAGGGTAACTAGTATGTAAAGGAACCAGCCCTAGAACCTCGCCAAATGGTGGGGAAGCTACTGGAAATCTCTCAGGGTTGGAAGGGCTAGTTAGTGCCATGGTTTATGTTCCCCCTCCCCCTTGAAAGCATGGCTGGAAGCAGGTTCTGGGTGCACTGGCCAGTCCATTGCTTCATGAACCCCAGGCCCCTTGCCTAGCCCCAGCCATTCTACTAAGGCAGCCCTAGCCAACCCACTAAGGCATCCTTACCATGGTACATTTTGAGACACCCCCCGGTCAGCTCTCACTTTAGACAGAAGTGAGTTAGCTCCAGCCATCTCACCAATGTGACACAGATGCATTGCACCCCAGAGCACTCCTGGCCAACACCACTTTGGCTCCAGATGGCTTGCTAGGACACCCCTGGCTAAGAGTGCTCTGGGACCTCCTGGCTCATGTCTGCTTTAGTTTCAGTCACCCCACCAGGGTATTCCTCACACTGAATGCTTTGGGAACCTTCAGCCTGGGCCTGCCTTGGGTCCAGCCCTGCCAGAGCACTCCTGTTTGGAGCACTGAGACCCTACCTCCACACCTCATCTTGGCTCCAACTTCCCTGCCAGGGCACCTACTGTGCTGAACACTCTGGGGTACACAGTCTTGTACCCATGTCAGTTTCAGCTACCATTCAGGGTGCCCTCTACACTGAGAGCATAGGGACCACCCCAGCCCTCACCCACATTAGTTTTAGTTGTACTGCCAGGCAACCCTCTATACAGAAAGCTCTGGAACCCATTTGCCTGCACTCACTTCAGCTTCAGCTCTTCTGCCAGAGCATTCTATTCATGGAGAACCCCAGGACCACTTTGGCCCATGCCACTACAGCTCTGGTTATCTCCCAAGGGCAGCCCCAGCATGGAGTGTCCTAAGACCTTCAGCCCACAGAAGCTACTGTTTCAGCTATCAGACAAAGTCACCAGGCATACATAGCCTACAAAGGGGACAAACAAGACCATATTTCCAAGTTTAGAAGTAGCTGTTCCTCCTAACTCATAGAAACACAGAATGTTAAGCAAAATAAGAAGATAGAGAAATATGCTCCAAACAAAAGAATAAGAAAAAAATCTAAACTAAAAAAATAAAAACTAAAAGTAATAGTGATAAATAGTATGTCTGATAAAGAGTTTAATGTAATGATCATAAAGATGCACACCAGATTGGAGAGAAGATTAGAAAAACTCATTGAGAACTTCAACAAAGCGAAAAGCATATGAAAGAGAACCAGAGTTGAAGAATATATAACTGAAATGAAAAATACACTAAATGGAATCAACAATAGATTAATGGAAGCAGAAGAAGGGATTAGCAATCTGGAAGACAGGGTAACGGAAAGCACCTTAACTGAATAGCACAAAGAAAGAAAACATAAATGAGATGAATTAAGGTATCTCTTAGACAACATCAAGTGAACAAACATTCACATTATAGAGGTCAAAGAAGAAGAAGGAGAAGAAAGAGGTAAGGGCAGCAAACTTATTTGAGGGAATAATAGCTAAAAGAAAATTTCCTAACCTAGGGAAGGAAAAAGATATTCAGGATCAGGAATCACAGAGAGTGCCAAACAAGATGAACCCAAGGAGGTTCACACCAAGAAACATAATAATTAAAATGTCAAAGACTAAAAATAAAGAAGGGAGTTTAAAAGCAGCAAGAGATAAACAAAAAGTTACATATAAGGAAAACCCCATAGGGCTATCAGCTGATTTTTTATCAAAAACTTTGCAGGCCAGAAGGGAATGGCATGACATATCAAAGAGCTGAAAGGAAAATAACCTATGATCAAGAATACTCGGGGCACCTGGGTGGCTCAGTGGGTTAAAGCCTCCGCCTTCTGCTGGGGTCATGGTCTCAGGGTCCTGGGATGAGCCGCATCCAGCTCTCTACTCAGCGGGGAGCCTGACTCTCTGCTACTTGTGATCTCTGTCGGTCAAATAAATAAATAAAATCCTTAAAAAAAAAAAAAGAATACTCTACATGTCAAGTTTATCATTTAGAACTAAAGGGGAGTTAAAGAGTTTCCCAGACAAACAAAAATTAAAGGAGTTCTCAACCACTGAACTGGCCTCAAAAGAATGTTAAAGGGACTTCTTTAAGCAGAGAAGAAAAAGTCTTCTTTAGAAGTAAGAAAATTATGCATAAAAAGATGTAAAATTTGATAATATATACATAAAATGTGGAGGATAGAATAATTAAGAAGTGATTTTAGAATGTGTTTTAACTTAAGTGAACATCAACATAATATAGACTGCTATATGCTTAGGATGTTATATATGAACCTTATGGTAACCACAAATCCATAACTTAAGATAGATAAACAAAAAATAATGAAAGTCGACATATAACAATATAAAAAGTCATTAATCACAAAGAAGGTAGGTGAGAGAAGAAAGGAACAGACAAGAACTACAAGTAACACAAAAAACAATTTCAAAAAGGAAATTAGTACATATCTATCAATAACTGCTTTAAATGTAAATGGTCTAAATGCTCTAATCAGAAGATACAGAGTGAGGGAATGGAATTTTTTTTTTAAAGATGTATTTCTATGCTGCCTACAAGAGACTCACTTCAGATGTAAAGATACATACAGACTGAAAGTGAGAGGATGAAAAAAATATATTTCATGCAAATGGAAGCAAAAAAACAAAAACAAAAACAAAAAACCCAAGATAGCAATACTTATATCAGACAAGATAGACTTTAAAACAGAGACTACAGCAAGAAACAAAGACATAATATAATGACAAAAGGATCAATCCAATAAGAGGATATAATAGTTATAAATATCTATGTATCCAACATTGTGATACCTAAGTACATAAAGCAAATATTAATAGACATAAGGGGAGAAATTGACAGTAATATAATAATAGTAAGAGATTTTAATAGCCCACCACAATCAATGGCTGGATCATCCAGGCAGAAAGTCAGTAACAAAGTGTCTTTGAACAACACATTAAACCAGACAGACTTTATAGGTATATACAGAACATTTTATCCAAAAAACAGAATATACATTCTTTTTAAGTGCACATGGGATATTCTTGAGGACAGATGACATGTTAGGTCACAAGAAAAGCCTCAATAAACTCAAGAAGACTGAAGTCATATAAAATATCTTTTCTGAACTCAACAGCATGAAACTAGAAATCAATCACAAGAAAAAAAAACTGTAAAAAAAAATGTGGAAGCTAAACAACATGCTACTAAACTGTGTCAATGAGGAAATTAAAAAGAAATTAAGATACATGTTAACAAATGAAAATGAAAACACAATGGTCCAAAGTCTTTCAGATGCAGCAAGTTCTAAGATAGAAATTCCTAACAGTTTGAGGAAATTTGAAATCTGTCTCAAAACAAGAAAAATTTCAAATAACCATTCTAACCTTATACCTCAAGGAATTTTAAAAAAGCAGAAGACAAAGCCCAATGTTAGTAGAAAAAGGAAATAATGAAGATTAGAGTGGAAATAAATGAAATAGAGAAAAGGTCAACGAAACCAAGACCTGGTTCTTTGAAAAGTTAAACCACACTGATATACTCTTAGTAAGACTCATCAAGAAAAAATGGAGAATACCCAAACAAACAAAAATCCAAAACTAAAGAGAAGAAGTAATAAGTGACCCCATAGAAATTCAAAAAATTATGAGACTACTCTGAATAACTATATGCCAATAAACTGGACAACCTAGAAGAAATGATAAATCCTAGAAAAATACAATCTTCCAAAACAGAATCAGGAAGAAACAGAAAATTTGAATAGAGCAATTATTAGTAACAACATTTAATTGGTAATCAAAAACTCCCAACAATTAAAAGTCTAGGACCAGATGGCTTCAAAGGTAAATCCTACCAAACATTAAAGATGAGTTAATATTTATTCTCCTCAAACTATTCCAAAAGTAGAAGAGGAAGGAAAGCAGGCAAATACACTCTACAAATCTGGCACCATCCTGATACCAAAAGCAGACAAAGACATTTTAAAAAAAGAAAACTATAGGCCAACAACTCTGATGAACATAGATGCAAAATCCTCAACAAAATATGAGCAATCTGCATTCAACAATACATGAAAAGAATCATTCACTACAGCCAAGTGGGATATATCTCAGGGATGCAAGGATGGTTCAATATTTACAAATCAATCGATGTGATACAATACATTAACAAAATGAAGGATAAAAATCATATAATCATCTCAATAGATACATTAGACATTATTCATTAGACATTAGACATAATTCAACATCCATTCATAATAATATTTCTCAACAAACTGGGGTTAGTAGGAACATACCTCAGCATAGTAAAGACCCTAAATGAAAAATCCACAGCTAACATCATACTCAATGGTGAAAAATTAAGAGCTTTTGCTCTAAGATTAGGAATGAGAAAAGATGCCCACTCTTACCACTTTATTCAGCCCCAGCCACCCCACTAAGGCATCCTTGGTACATTTTGGGATACACCGTGTCAGCTCTCACTTTAACTCCAGCCATCTCACCAATGTGACACAGATGCATTGCATCCCAGAACACTCCTGACCAACACCACTTTGGCTCCAGATGGCTTGCTAGGACACCCCTGGCTAAGAGTGCTCTGGGACCTCCTGGCTCATGTCTGCTTTAGTTTCAGCCACCCCACCAGGGTATGAAGTGTGAAGCACTGGAAGTCCTAGCCGCAGCAATCACATAAGAAAAAGGAATAAAAAGCATCCAAATTGATAAGGAAGAAGTTAAACTGTCACTATTTGCAAATGATATGATGCTACAGTGGAAAACACTGAAGACTCCACCAAAAATCTATTAGCAGTAATAAATGAATTCAGTAAGGTTGTAGGATACAAAATTAATATGCAGAATTGGTTGCATACACTAACAATGAAGTAGCAGAAAGAAAAAAAATTAAGAAAATAATTTTATTTATTATTTATTTACTTATTTTTTAGAGAGAGAGCACAAGCAGGAGGGATAGAGGGAGAGGGAGAATCACAAGCAGGTGCCACACCCTGTGTAGAGCCAGATGTGGGACTCCATCTCATGACCCTGAGATCATGATCCAAGCCGAAATCAAAAGTTGGATGTTCAACCAACTGAGCTATCCAGGTGCCCAAGGAAACAAGTTATAATTGTACCAAAATTAAGAAAATATTTAGGAATAAACTTTACCAAGGAGGTTAAAGACCTGTACTCTGAAAACCATAAAACATAGATAAAAGAAATTGAAGATGACACAAGGAAATGGAAAGAAATTCCATGCCCATGGATTGGGAGAAGAAATACTGTTAAAATGTCCATACTACCCAAAGCAATATATAGATATAATGCAATCCCTATCAAAATACCAACAGCATTTTTCACAGAATGAGAACACAGAATTCAAAAACTTGTATCAAACCACAAAAAATTGCCTAATAGCCAAAGCAATATTGAGAAAAAAACAAAGCTGGAGGTATCACAATATTAGATATCAAGATATACTGCAAAGCTACAGTAATAAATACAGTATGGTACTCTGTACAGTATGGTACAAAGCAGTATGTTACAGAAACAGACATATAGATCAATGGAACAAGATAGAGAGTCCAGAAATAAATCCACACTTGTATGATTAATTAATCTATGAAAAAGGAGGCAAGAATATGCAATGGGGAAAAGACAGTTTCTTCATTACATGATGCTGATAAAATTGGACAGTTACATGCAAAAGAATAAAATTGGATCACTTTCTTATGCCATATACAAAATAAATTAAAAATGGACTAAAGACTTAAATGTGAGGTCTGAAACCATAAAACTCTTAGAAGAAAACACAGGCAATAATATCTTTGACATAGACCGTAGCAACATTTTTCTAAATATGTCTCTTCAATAAATAAATAAATAAATAAATAAATAAGTCTCTTCAGGCAAGTGAAACAAAAGGAAAAATAAACTATTGTGACTATAACAAAAAAAAAGCTTTTACACAGCAAAAGAGAACATCAATAAAATGAAAAGGCAATCTACTTAACAGGAGAAGATATTTGCAAATAATATATTTGATAAGGGTTTAACATCTAAAATATTCAAGAATTTAAACACCTCAACACCAAAAAAAAAAAAAAATCTGGTTATGAAAATGAGCAGAGGACGTGAACAGATATTTTGCCAAGGAAGACACATAGATGGCCAACAGACACATGAAAAGATGCTCAATAACACTAATCATCAGGCAAATACAATCAAAGTCACAAGGAGAAGTCACCTTATACCTGTCAGGATGGCTAGAATCAAACAGCCAAGGGATAACAAATGTTTGTGAGAATGTAAAAGAAAAGGAACCCTTGTACACTATTGGTAGAAATGTAAACGGTACAGCCACTGTGGAACACATTATAGAGTTTTCTCAAAAAATTAAAAATAGAAATACCATATGATACAGTGATTCCCGTACTGGGTATTTACCCAAAGAAAATGAAAATACTAAAACAAGTATATGCATCCCTATGTTTATTGCAGCATTATTTATAATGATCAAAATAGGAAAGAAAACCAAGTGTCCAGTAATAGATGAATGATGCATAAAGGAGAAGCAGTGTGTGTGTGTGTGTGTGTGTGTGTGTGTGTGTGTGTTTGTGTGTGTGTGTGTACATATACACATAATGGAATATTACTCAGCCATAAAAATAAATGACATTTTGCCATTTGTGGCAACATGGATGGATCTAAAGGATATTATGTTAAGTAAAATAAATCAGAGCATTACCAATATCATATGATTTCACTTATATGTGGAATCTAAAACAAAACAAAGACACAAAGCAGAAACAGACCCATAAATGCAAAGAAAAAACTGATGGTTGCCAGAGGAAAGATGAGGGGGAGATGGAAAAAAATGGGTGAAGGGGAATGGGAGGTAGAGGCTTCCAGTTATGGAATAAATAATTCACAGAGATAAATGGTACACCATAGAGAATATAGTCAATGGTATTGTAATAATGTTGTAAGGTGACAGATAGTAGCTATACCTGTAAGCATTGCATAATGTACAGTCTTGTGGAATTACTATGTTTTATACTTTAAACTAATGTAACATTGTGGACAACTGTACTTCCATAGAAAGAGAGTAAATCTTTGGTTGCCATCATGAGAGGAAAAAAATACATGTGTGTGTGTTTAGTAATAGATGTTAATCTTTGTAGATGTAGTAATCTTTGGTTGTCATCATGAGAGGAAAAAATTACATATGTGTGTGTGTGTGTGTGTGTGTGTGTAGTAATAGATGTTAACAAACTTATTGTTAATCACTGTGGTACTAAACTTCTTGTGGTATTCATTTCACAATACATGTAAGACAAATCATTATGTTGTACAGCCTAAATTTACACAGTGTTATATGGCAATTATATCTCAATTTTAAAAAGAAAAAAAATAGGGCGCCTGGGTGGCTCAGTGGTTTAAGCCGCTGCCTTCAGCTCAGGTCATGATCTCAGGGTCCTGCGATCGAGTCCCACATCGGGCTCTCTGCTCAACAGGGAGCCTGCTTCCCTCCCTCTCTCTGCCTGCCTCTCTGTCTACTTGTGATCTCTCTCTGTCAAATAAATAAATAAAATCTTAAAAAAAAAAGAAAAGAAAAGAAAAAATAAAAAGAAAAAAATACACATGGCAAAACTGACAACTGAATGGAGAAATAAATCCATTCTTAATTGAAAACTTCAACACCTCTTTCACTATTTGATAGAACAAACAGGCAGAAAATCGGTAAGGGTGTAGGTGACTAAACAGCACTACCAATCAACTTGATCTAATTGACATTTATAGAAAACTTCATTCGATAACAGAGTTTACATTTTTCTCAAGATTACATTCAATATTCACCAAAATACACATTTTAGGCCATAAAGCACATCTTAATAAACTTAAAAGAATAGAAATCATACAAAGTATGTTTTCAGACCACAATTAATTAGAAATAAACTAGAATTAGAATTAAACTAGAAATAAATTAGAGAGCTAGAAAATACCAGACATTTGAAAATTAATACACTTCTAAATAACTAATGACTCAAAGAAGTCCCCAAAGAAATTTTAAAATATTTTGAATTCAGTTAAAATTAAAACACATCATCAAAATTGGTGGGATGAACCAAGAACAGGATATAGAGGGCAGCTTAGAGAATTAAATATTTGTATTTGAAAATAAGAAATGTAAAATAAAAAACCCAAGATTTCACTTTAGGAAATTAGAGAAAGAAGAACAATTTAAGTAATATAAATTAGAATATAAATCAATGAAATTGGAAACAAGAAACCAATAGAGAAAATTGTTCTAAAACTTTAGTTCTTTGAAAACATTAACAAAATTAATAAACTTCTAAGTAAGCCAATCAAGAAAAAATGAGAGACGACACAAATTACTAATATCAGAAACAAAAAGAGATCAACACTACTGATAAGAAAACATTACAAAAGACTTTATTCTGCAAATTTGATCATGTCGGTAAAATAAACAAATTCTCTGAAAAACACAAACTACCAAAATACATGCAAAAAGAAAGAGATAACCTAAACAGCTGTATACTTACTATTGAAATTGAATCAGTATTTTAAAACCTCTTAAAAAGTAATTACCAGGTTCAGGTGTTTTCACTGTTGAGTTCCACCAAATATTTAAGGAAAAAATGTACCTATTCTCTACAATCTTTTCTAGAAAATACAGGAAGAGAGAGTATGTTTTAATTAGTCTCTGAAGCCAAAAGTACTGTAATATGTTAAACAGATGGCATTACGAGGAAGGAAAACAACAGGAAAATATCTCTCATGATCACAGATGCAAAAATCTTCAACAAAACACCAGCAAATAGAATCCACCAATATGTAAAAAGAATTACACACCAGGAATATTTGAGGTTTATTTCAGACATCTAAAGCTGGCTTAACATTTAAAAATCTACTAGTGAAACGCACCATGTGAGCAGGCAAAGATGAGAAAGATGAAAGATGTTGAAAAACATTTGACAAAATCCAACACCCATTCATGATGAAAAAAAAATTCTCGATACTCTGGAACAGATGGGAGCTTTCTCAACTTGATAAAGAATATCTACCAAAAAAACCCTACATTTAATATCATAGTTAATGATAAAAAACGGGAGCCTCCCCACTAAGTTTGAGAAAAAGAGATCAGCTTACCATCTCATACTGAAAGCCCTACCTGGTAAAATAAAACAAAAAATAAGAGAAAATTAGACTACAAAGAAAGGAAAAACTGCTCTTATTTGTAGATGACATGAGCATATAAAAATCCTCAAAGAATCTATAGAAAAACACTCCTAGAACTAATAAGCGTGTATAGCAACATCACATTGCACAACATTAATACATAAAATTCAATTCCTTTTCTACATAGCAGTAATGAATAACTGAAATTAAAAATTCAGAAAGTTCTATTTACAATGGCAAAGAAAGGGAAATCCTTAGGTACAAATTTAACAACAGGTATAAAAATGTATGCTGAAATCTACAAAACACTAATGGAAGAAATCGAAGATTTAAGTAAATGGAGACATTCCATGCGTCTGTAACAAAAGGCTCAATACTCGTACATTGACAATTCTTCACAAATTAATCAGTTTATTCAACACAATCACTATCAAAATCTGAGCAACCACTGGTGAAGTGTCTGCCGTCAGCCCAGGCCATGACCCCAGGGTTCTGGGATAGAGCCCTGCATCTGCATCCTGCTCAGAGGGGAGTCTGCTTCTCCCTCCCTCTACCTCTTTCCTCGGCTTGTGCACACTCTTGCACTCCCTCTCTCTAAAATAAGTAAAATGTTAAAAAAAAATCTGAACAAGCTATTTCATAAATACCAACATACTGTCTAAAATTTATATGGAAAGGCAAAGGATACAGATGGGCAATAAAATATTGAAGAATAGTAACAATGGAGGACTTACATTATTTGACTTCAAGACTTATGAAGCTATAGTGACCAAGAGAGTATAAAGAATGGCAGATGTTAGGAGCCAGGTTTCCCAGTGTTGGAGTAAGAAGTTATAGACAAGTAGGGGGAAAAGTCTAGAAGGGCTGATGTGGTAATAGATTATAGTTAATGACAGTATGAACTCATGTGTAACTTAATATAAATATTTATAGATATGTGTAGGTATAAGTATTATTATAAATACATATATGTATGGGTATACACACACACACAGTTTGCTCTGTCAGCTGAGAGGGCCTAGTAGGGTTGACACTCAGGTAGCAATTAGTACAACGAGGGCACAGAACTTGGCTTCTAACACAATTCTCCAATAAAAGGAAGTAGGGCTCCTTAGAGAAATGACCACTTAGTAGGCTGTGTCAGAGGATATACAAGATGCAGATGGATAATGATGCTATAAATATCAGGATACATTTATCCCTTTGAAACAGTATTTTTGTATTCTTTGGATAAATGCCTAGTAATGCAACTGCTGCATTATATGGTAGTTTTACTTTTAATTTTTGGAGGAAGCTCTATACTGTTTTTCAGAGTGGCTGCTCCAGTTTGCATTCCCACCAACAGTGCAAGAGAGCTCCCCTTTCCCTACATCCTCGTTAACACCTATTTCTTGTGTTGTTGATTTTAGCCATTCTGACAGGTGTGAGGTGCTCAGTAGATGGGGGAATGAGTTAAACAGGTGATGAGGATTAAGGAATACACTTGTGATGAGAACCAGGTGATATATGGAAGTGTTAAATCACTATATTGTACACTTGAGGCTAATATTACACTCTATATGAACTAAATGGAATTTAAATAAAAACAAAACAAAACAAAAGATGCACTCAGAACATCTTGTAATGCTAGAAAAACAAAACAAAACAAAACAAAAAAACCTCTAAAAAACAGAAACTAACCACAAACCAAAAAAATCCATAGTGATGCTAAAGGGATACAGGAGTCAGCTGAAAGATCTATTGGATGATAATCCAAAATGTAAAACAATTATCCATGAGTCCACACTAACACAAATGAATGATTGAATAAATAAATCAGGAGAATAGATAAATTTCCCATCTAGAAGAACTCCAAATAAGTTATACAATATTCCTCATTCACAGAGGTAGAACTCAATTCCCCATTCCTTAGTGTGAACTGCACATAGTGACTTCCTTCCAAAGAGTATAGTTTGGAAAGGGGAGAGAAAAGGATAACACTATAGTGGAGAACTGTGACAAATACTACTTCATCCAGGAGCTCAAGGGTAACAGCAATAGTGATAAGTCATATTGTGTTTAGATTTTATTTATTTGAGAAAGAGAGAGACAGACACTGACAGAGATAACGAGAGTGAGCACAACCAGAGGAGAGGGAGAAGCAGGCTTCTGTTGAGCAATAAGCCCAGTGTGGGGCTCCATCACAGGATCCTGGGATCACAACCAGAGTGGAAGACAGATGCTTAACCAACTGAGCCACCCAGGTGTCCCATGATAAGTCAAATTGACAGGATTTGTTAATATGTTATGATGAGAATGGTGCTTTAACTCTGTGGGTTTTCTCCCCAAAACCCATCACTGAGAAACTAGCACAGCCAAGAAGAAGTAGGAAATACCACAAAGAAACATATGTGGTACTCTGAATGGGATCCTGGTATAGAAAAAGGATATTTGGCAAAAATAAAGAAAATCTGAGTAAAGTATGGACTTCATTAATAATGTAATAATATTGGTTCATTAGCTATAACAAATTACTAATATAGTAATATGAGATGTTAATGATAGAGAAACCTGGGTATAGGATACAAGGGAACTCTGTACTCTCTTCATAACTTTTCTATAAATCTGGAACTATTAAAATGAAAAGTCTGTTTTTAAAAAACTGAGCCGAGCATTTTTTGTACTCCTATTTTCCACTTTAACTTCTCTTCTTCCATGTTTATGGTTATTGATGTTTTACTGAAGTCTTCAGTTTGAAAAAAGTTTTATGGCTGAAAAAAAATACACTTCCAAATGGCATAAGTGGTTAGATTGCACACATATATGTAGGGACCAAACCTAATAATTTTAAAATTTATTTTTGCATATATTAAATGTTTGCTATGTTGACAGAGTTCTTTGATCAAATAGCAAGAATCATAACTACAGAGTAACAAAGAGCAGTGTGAACAAGACTTTAGACAGTATTTTATCACTAAAATGACTCTGGTCGAATAGTTGCGATAACTAATAACATCACAGCTCTTAAAACTAACAAAATGATCACATCAAGAATAGATGAAGAATTATAAGCATTAACTAGATAAATCTAGATATGTCTGAAATGTCCTTTCTCAGTTCTGACCTTCCAACAAAGGTAAGCACTATTTCTATACTCTGCATATTCTGGCCTAAAAATGAAACTTATCATTCTGACAGGAAGTAGGGTTTCTCTCCCTTTGTGATAATATCTCTGCCTCTCTTAAAATTTGCCACAATTAGAATGGTTCCCACTCCTCCCTCTCCCTCTCCTGTCACATCCCTAGAAATGTCCTCCTGTTTCTCTACTATATAGAAATAGAACTGCTTTGCTTTTTTTTTTCTTTTAGAACTGCCTTGCTTTTTATTAGTGCCAAGCCATTTGCATGAGAAAACAAAATTTTATAGACAGAAATGATACTCAGAATGCCACAAATCTACTTCCAAAGGGACAGTATCCTCTGGATGGAAATGGAAAAAGCAGAATTTTAAAATGTATGATCTGCAGAATTTCAAAATGTATGATCTAACAGATCTAATTTCACTTAGTGATAATATTTATATAGGATACCAATGAACTTCTCCCACCGCTTCTCAACTGGGAGGGATTTAGGGCTATAGGCATCCTAGCTTTTTCCTTAAAATAGCTTAACCTTTAACCACATTTAAATGGAAAAGCAATTGAAAATACCTTTTCAAAGCCAATTTAGGTAAAACAATCCTTTTCTCATGTGAGTTCTGTAAAAATAACATAATAACTAAGCTGGAAGTAAAAATACAAGATGGCCTTGGCTCCCAAAGAAAATCTGGAAAAGTTAAACTAACTTATAAATATCAAATGTTTTCACCATGGGAACAGAAGTGCAAATAAATGAAAGCTGTATGAACAGCTTCACTTTACATAACTAACATTTACTGAGAATTTCTCATGTGTCTCACTGACCTTAGCATATATGGAGAATTATATTTTCAGTTTGGATTATTTTTGAATGGGCTGAATGAAATAGTTGGCTACAATAAATATACAGGTTACTTCTGATTTTTAAAAAATGCTTTTTTAAAAATTGCCACTTTTTATTTCTTTAAATCATCTCATTGCACTTAGAGCCATCTGTGACAGAGAGGAGGATGAGCTACTATTTTCATAATATCTTTTGCAGATTGTTCCATTATGACCATACTGATCATAATTTATGCAAGTTTATACTGTGCAAGTTTATACTACCTTATTTGTAGTTTGTACAAGTTTATATTACCTTATTTGTAGTATAATGAACCAGTATTTCCATATAGCTACACAATTATTTTTAGGTTCATTAATAATATTTTGTAAGAATAAATTAATGCAGTATTAAGATATTGAGAGGTCTCTAAAAATGACTTGTAAAAAAATTGTTAAGAGTGGGAAATGAGGGGCGCCTGGGTGGCTCAGTGGGTTAAAGCCTCTGCCTTTGGCTCAGGTCATGATCTCAGAGTCCTGTGATCAAGCCCTATGTTGGGCTCTCTGCTCAGTGTGGAGCTTGCTTCCCCCCTCCCCACCCTCTCTCTGCCTGCCTCTTTGCCTACTTGTGATCTCTGTCTGCCAAATAAATAAATAAAATCTTTAAAAAATAAAAAAAAGAGTGGGAAATGATGCGGGGACAGCTATTCTACCAAATAGTCATGGCCCATTTGAGTCGTTTGAAGTTATCTTTAAGAAGTGACCACTCAATCATAGATTACACTTGCCAGTCATCCTTGTATCTCAATAGGGCCTTGTAATTAATTCCTGTCAATGGAATGTGAGCACAAGTAATATGTGACACTTTTGGGTCAAGGTATTTTTGAAGTGGAAATAGTTTTTGTTATGTTCACTTTCCCTCTCTGCCGGATGAATATCAATCCAAGATGATCTTTGAAGACATTTGTTGATGATGTTACAACCTCCAATGTCCTAGGTCCCTGAATGACTATACGAAGTAGAATCCTCTATGCCAGTAACCAAAAAGCACCTGCACAGTAAAGTTAAACCTAAGCATTTATTGTTATTAGGGCATTATAATTTGGGCATTGGCTTTTTAAAATAGCAAGCATCACCCCACCTAACACAGCAAAGAAACACTTTACCAAGCCTCCAGAAACATAATCAACTGCTTTAAAGTCCAGGATAACCTGGATGTGCAAAGAGTGGAGCAATGTTGGGCACTGCCCTTGAATCAAAATAGCCATACATAAATCCTACATAATAAAGCTGTACAACAAATCCTAAATAAACCAGTTGTCTTGGGTATAAGTTTAAAAAACCATGGAAGTTAATATACAATTTAAATGTTTTAAACATTTTTTTTCCTACAGCAAAACAGGTCTATGCTTATTTAAGCATTATCTTTAAAGATTGTTACCACTTTTAAAAATCATGGTGGCATTCCAGGGCTAGTAAAATAATATTTACATGATCATAGAATACACTTGTTATTATAGATATGAACCTAAAAATTGCAACTGCAGTTAGCGGTATCATTTTCTAATACATCTAGGATTATGAAAGAGCGAGCTTAAAAAGGAGATCAGTTTCACTTGCCACTAAAAAGAAGTTGGTGTTTACTAAGTTGGTTTCCAGGGAATTGGTATCCTTCAACAGAATAGTTCTTTTAAAGACCTGTTTTTCTATGACCTAACTAAATCCATGCTGTCAACTAATACTTCTTTATGAGGGAAATATTTAGCACCTTATTAGAGAAAGAATGGAAGATGATTACTTTTCAGGAGAATATGGATCTTATTAGCAGGTTAGTTAGCCCCAAATGCTCCAAGAACATGTGATAGAGTAAGACACCCAAAGCACATAAAGTCTATGCTTGTGTGTCTTTTTTAAATCAAGTTGTCATTTTTTGAGCCCTTTTACAATCTCCTTTTATTCCTCTCCATTTGCCCTTAGCACTATTTGGTGGGAATTAAAAAAGAGATAAAAGTATCAACAAGTGGGGATGCCTGGGTGGCTCAGTTGGTTGGACGACTGCCTTCAGCTCAGGTCATGGTCCCGGAGTCCCAGGATTGAGTCCCGGATCGGGCTCCCGGCTCCTTGGAGAGTCTGCTTCTCCCTCTGACCTTCTCCTCGCTCATGCTCTCTCTCAATGTCTCTCTCCCAAATAAATAAATAAAATATTTAAAAAAAAAGTATCAACAAGTGAATTTTGCTACTTTTGGAACTTCAAAAAAAATCAGAAAACAATAAAGAACTTATGAAAGGTGTGAGGTTTCACTCTACTTGTAAGTTAACAAGTCAGCCTTTCAGTTTCATGGATGCTACCAAAAGACACAAGACACTTAGGTCAGAGACAAAGGAACTTACTACTCACCAATGCCAGTAGTCAGAGCATCAGAAGTTATCATACTTCCTCAAACCTAATTTCCAGAGTTTTTGAGTCCAAGACAGTGGCATAGGAAGATCCTGAATTAACTTGTGCCCACAGACACAGCAAATCACCTATATTGAGAGCAATTCCTCCTGAAGAACTGAGGGCTGATTGAACAGCTTCTGTGTAATAAAGGATAGAAGAACCACATAGAGAAGGATAGGAGAGACAGAAACAGAGTAACCATGGCACCCACAGTACCACCCACAGTAGAAAAGGGTATCATTAGAGGGTCAGCACATAGATTCACCCAACCTAAAGTATAGCAAAAATAAAAACAAAAACAAAAAACAAAAGCAAGCAAACACACACACACAGTTTAAAGGGGACATTGTAAGGGACATACCCTAGAGCATCTGCCAAATGGTAGGAAAAACTGCTGGAACTCTCTCTGGGGTCAGAGGTGCTGGCAAGCACCATTGTTTATATTTCCCCTTCATCTTGGTACTGCAGACAGCAGCAAGGTCTAGGTGCTCTAGCCAATCTGCTAGAGCCACTGCAGTGAGCTTTGGGCCCCTAGCCCACAACAGCTCTAACCATCCCCCACAAAGTGCCCCCTGCCAGTAGCTGCTCTAATTCCATCCATCGCACCAAAGCAGCCATAGAATGGCATTCACTGGGAAATCCCCAGCCATCCTACCAAGACACTCCCTGCACAAAGCACACTGGCTATGTCCACTCTGGTTCCAGCCATCTCAGAGTGTAACCCCGGTCAGCACATCTTGGAAACCCCCTGACCGCATGGGCTTCAATTTCAGCTAACCAGAGCAGCTCTGGCACAGAGTGTTCAGGAACACCTGGCCAAAGGCCAATGAAGCTCCAGCCAGCCCATCAGGGAGACCACACAGCAAAACACCCTGGACCTGCACCTATTCCAGCTTCAACCAACCAGCCGAAGCCACTGAAGAACATGCAGTCAACAGTGGGGATATTCCGACACAAGGCCACTCTTTCAAGACTAGAGAGGCAGTTATTCTACCTAATGCACAGAATAAAATACAGAAAGTCAAACAAAATGAGGAAATAGTGGAATATGTTACAAATGAAAGAATAAGACAAGCCTCAGAGAGAGAACTAAATGAAATGGAAATATCCAATCTATCTGATTAAAAGTTCAAGGTAATTGTCATAAAGATATTCACTACAGTTGAGAGAAGAGTAGGTGAACTCAGAACTTGAAGATAGAGAATATAAAAAAGAACAAATTAGAGTTGAAGACTACAATAACTAAATGAAAAATACACTAGAGGAAATCAACAGCAGAATAAAGAACGAAGAAGAATGGATCAGTGATCTGCAAAGAATGGATTAGTGAAGAGCAAAAAGTAAAAAGCATTTTTTTAAAAGATAGGTTAAAGAGAGCTCTGAGGTATTTTCACATGTACTAACATTCACATTATAGGGGTCCCAGAAGGAAAAGAAAGAAAGGGGCAAAAAAATTATTTGAAGAAATAATAGCTGGAAATTTCATAAGCTGGGTAAAGAAACATATTCAGGTCCAGGAAGCACATGTCCCAAACAAGATGAATGCAAAAAGATACACACCAATACGTAGTATACTTAAAATAGTAAAGTTAGGGGTGCCTGGGTGGCTCAGTCATTAAGCATCCTGGGATCAAGCCCTGCATCAGACTTCCTGCTTGGCAGGAAACCTGCTTCTCCCTCTCCCACTCCCCCTGCTTGTGTTCCCTCTCTCACTGTGTCTCTCTCTGTCAAATAAATAAATAAAACCTTTTAAAAAATTAAATAAAAATAGTAAAATTAAAGATAAAGGAAAAGTCTTAAAAGCAGCAAAAGAAAAGAGAGTCACATACAAGAAAGCACTCATAAGATTATGAGCTGATTTTCCAGCAGAAACTTTGCTGGCCAGAGAAAATGGCAGGGTGTGTTTAAAGCACCAAAAGGGAAAAATTTACAACCAAGAGTACTCTACCCAGCAAAATTATTATTCAGAGTTGAAGGAAAGACAGATTCCAAGACAAGCAAAAAGCAATGCATCACCTTTAAATCAGCCTTATAAGAAATACTAAGGATCTTCTTTAAGTGGAAAAGAATGAGCCAGAACTAGAAATTTTAAGAAAAAATATCCCACTGGTAAAAGCAAATATTTAGTAAAGGCAGTAAATCAGCCACTTAAAAAGTCAGTATGAAAATTAAGGGATAAAAATAGTAAAGTTAACTATAACTATAGGGACATATCAGGGTCCCCATCATATATGTCCCCACCATAGGGACATCTAAACATATTAAACAAATACTGGCAGACATAAATGGAGAAACTGAAAGTAACACAATAAAAATAGCGGACTTTAATACCCCATTTACATCAGTGGATAATTCAGACCCCCCCTCAAAAAAAATCAACGAGGGAACATTGGCCTTTAACAACACATTAGACGAGATAAACTTAATAGATATATACAGAAATTATCATCCAAACACTACAGAATTCACACTCTTCTCAAGTGCACACAGAACATTCTCCAGGATAGATCAACTATTAGGTCACAAAACAAGTCTCAATAAATTCAAGAAGACTGAAATCATATCAAACATCTTTTCCAACAACAATATAAACTAAAAATCAACTATGAGAAAAAAAAATGTGGGGAAAACATAAACATGTGGAGGCTAAACAACATGCTACAACATGAAACCAGTGGGTCAATGAAGAACTCAAAGACGATACAGAAATATCCTGAGACAAATTAAAATGGAAACACAATATATATTTTATTTCCATTTTATAGAAATGTGTTTTGTTTTGGTTTTTTTTGTGTTTTGCTGTATCCCATTATATATGTATACACATATACATATATAATGGGATACAGCAAAAGCACTTCTAAGGGAGAAGTTTATAGTGATACATGTCTACCACAAAACAAGAAAAATCCCAAATAAATAACCTGATGTTATATCTAAATGAACTAGAAAAAGAACAAACAAAACCCACAGGCATGAGAAGAAGGAAAACAAAGATCAGAGCAGAAATAAATAGAGATTTTTAAAAAATATAAAAGATCAATGAAACTGAAAGCTGATTCTTTGAAAAGATAAGTAAAATGGATAAATCTGTAGCCATAGTCATCCAGAAAAAAGAGAGTGGACCCAAATAAATAAAATCATAAATGAAAGAGTAAAAGCTATACTTGGTAACACAGAAATATGAAGGAGCATACAAACAATTATATACAAACATATTGGACAACTTAGAATAAATTCCTAGAAATATACAATCTTCCCAGAATGAATCATAAAGAAAAAGAAAATCTCAATACACTATTACAAGAAATGAAATTGAAGCAGTAATTAAAAAAAAAAAAAAAAAACTTACCAGAAAAAAAAAGTCCATGAGCAGATGACTTCACCAATGAATCTACCAAACATTTTTAAAGTAAATTAGTACCTTTCCTTTTCAAATTATTCAAAAAAAAAAATGAAGATAAAGGAAGGCTTCCAAACTCATTTTACCAGGCCAGCATTATCCTGATACTGAAAGTATGCATACACATCACACACACACACAAAGAAAGTTACAGGCCAGTATCTCTGATGAACATAGATGAAAAAACCTCAACAAAATATTAGCACACTCGATTCAACAATACATGAAAAGAATCATACTATGTGATCAAATAGGATTTATCCCAGGGACACAGCAATGGTTCAACATCTGCAAATCAATCAGTGTGTCTATCACATTAATAAAACAAAGAATAAAAATCACATGATCCCAAAGATGCAGAAAAGCATTAGACAAAGTTCAAAATCTATTTATGATGAAAACTCTCAACAATGTGAGTACAGAGGCACTGTACCTCAACATAATAAGGACACTATATGATAAACTCACAGCTAACATCCTACTCCATGGTGAAAAGCTGAAAGTTTTTCCTCTAAAATCAGACACAAGACTAGAGAAGACTGGAATGCCCATGCCTGCCACTTTTATTCAACATGGTACTGGAAATCCAAGCCATAGCAATTTGGAAGGAAAAAGAACTGAAAGTCACTCAAATTAGAAAGGAAGAAATAAAACTCTCACCCTTTGCTGATGGCATGATAGTATATATAGAAAACCTTAACGGCTCCACCAAAAAACTATTGGAACAAATTAATTCAGTAGAGTTGCAGGATACAAAATTAACACACAGAAATAAATTGTGTCTCTACACACTAATAACAAGCTACCAGAGAAATTTAAAAAACATTCCCATTTAATTGCAGATAAATTTGACCAAGGACATGAAAGACCTGTACTCTGAATCTTATTGAACAGTGATGAGAGAAACTGAAGAAGACACAAATAAGAGATACTCTGTGCCTATACACTGGAATAATTAACATTGTTAAAATGTCCATACTAACTAAAGCAATCTACAGATTCAATGCCATTCCTACCAAAATAGCAATGGCATTTTTCACAAAACTGGAATAATCATAAAATTTGAATGAAATCACAAAAGACTTCAAATAGCCAAAGCAATCTTTAGAAAGAACAAGCTAGAGGTATCATGCTCCAGATTTCAAACTATACAAAGATGTAATAATCAAAATAGTGTTATATTCAGTTATAGACAAAGAATGAAATCTTACCATTTGGAATGACATGGATGGACCTAGAAGGTATTATGCTAAGTGAAATAAGCCAGACAAAGGCCAATATCACATGATTTCATTTACACGTGGAATCTAAAATATAAAACAAATGAACAAATAAAACAAAACAGAAACAGACTCACAAATACACAAAACAAACTGTTACCAAATCTGAATCTCGTATAATGGACAGCATGCCAGCTCTCCCTCTGCTCTGGAGGATAACACTATTATCCTCCAAGGCTGGAAGCAAGCCTATCTTCGTTCCAGACAAAGACACTATTTCTGTTTAGTATAAAAAAATCCTTTAAAAAAAAAAGTCAGAATAAAAGGGGGCAAACAAAGTCTCACTCTTAAGATGTATAGAAATGCAAAGCTCATAGGTCTGAAAATTCTCTGTCCCTCTCCTTAGTATCTATGTATTTATATATTCTGTACACTGTGTAAGGCATAGCAAGGTTAAGGTAGAACAGGGTTTAATAAATACTTACTTTTGATTGAATTAACTATCACCAACCAGGGATTTGTTTACATATATACTATTAGCCCTTAAACAACATGGGTTTGGACTCTATGGGTCCGCTTATTACCAGATTTTAAAAATAAATACAGTATAGTACTGTAAATGTATTTTTTCTTATTATTTTCTTAATAACATTTTCTTGTTCCCAAGTTTCTCTGTTATAAGAATATAGTATATGATACGTATAATATACAAAATATGTGCTAATCTGTATAGATATATGTATGCATATATCTATATTTTATGCTTTGTGCATTTTAATTGTTGAAATCCATAATTATATGCTTTTCTTCAGAATATAGAAAAATGTGTTTATTTTATTATTATTGACTCAAGCAGACTCAAGTTGAAGTGCAGAGTCAAGTTAAAATAGAGGAATGATACTAGGTAATAGATATCCTGCCCTCTCAAGTAACAGGTCTTAAAGTGGCATATTAATTCTCTCCTCCTTTGTAGATTGAATCCTTTTAATAAACTGTGATCCACAAGGTATATGAAAGGAAATGCAGTTTGCGAAGGAAACCGAAAAAAGAATGCTTATTAAAAGCACTATGATTTTCCCTCCAAAGTGTATTCATAAGGAGCCTGTTAAAAGGGTGTGAAACCTTCCGTTCCCGTGGGAGAACACATTAGGATTTTCTTTCTGTCTCTCTTTAGACTTGCATCTACCAAGAATCTCCTTTTTAATAACAGGGCCAGGTCATGCTGTTAAATATATGCTGCTATTTGTGGCATTTTGCTAGTTTCTCAGTGGTTTCAGATCATTTTTCACTTTTCACAGAATAAAAGCTTAGGGGAAAAGGGAAGGTCAGATTACAATGAATTGGTGCTATTAGTTGTTTATATACTGGGTGGGGGTGGGGAGAGGCAGGAGTAAATTAGAAACAGAGCTAGCATGAACAGACATTTCTGCAAAGAAGACATCCAGATGGCCAACAGACACATGAAAAAGTGCTCCACATCACCTGGCATCAGGGAAATACAAATCAAAACCACAATGAGATACCACCTCACACCAGTCAGAATGGCTAAAATTAACAAGTCAGGAAATGACAGATGCTGGCGAGGATGCGGAGAAAGGGGAACCCTCCTACACTGTTGGTGGGAATGCAAGCTGGTGCAACCACTCTGGAAAACAGCATGGAGGTTCCTCAAAATGTTGAAAATAGAACTACCCTATGACCCAGCAATTGCACTGCTGAGTATTTACCCTAAAGATACAAACGGAGTGATCCGAAGGGGCACGTGCACCCGAATGTTTATAGCAGCAATGTCTACAATAGCCAAACTATGGAAAGAACCTAGATGTCCATCAACAGATGAATGGATAAAGAAGATGTGGTATATATACACAATGGAATACTATGCAGCCATCAAAAGAAATGAAATCTTGCCATTTGCGACAACGTGGATGGAACTAGAGGGTATCACGCTTAGCGAAATAAGTCAATTGGAGAAAGACAACTATCATATGATCTCCCTGATATGAGGGAGAGGAGATGCAACATGGGGGCTTAAGGGGGTAGGAGAAGAGTAAATGAAACAAGATGGAATTGGGAGGGAGACAAACCATAAGTGACTCTTAATCTCACAAAACAAACTGAGGGTTGATGGGGGGAGGGGGGTTGGGAGGGGGGGTGGGATTATGGACATTGGGGAGGGTATGTGCTATGGTGAATGCTGTGAAGTGTGTAAACCTGGCGATTCACAGACCTGTACACCTGGGGATAAAAATATATGTTTATAAAAAATAAAATTTAAAAAATAAATAAATAAATAATAGATTTGAAAAAAAAAGAAACAGAGTTAGCAGTAGGGTAAAGCTTATTGGAGTTGTTACTTTGTTAAGTACTATGCATTAAAAATTTCTCTCCTTGGTCTTTAAAATCATCCTCAATAGTCTGAGCCTTACCTGAAATTAAACAATAAAACTAACTTGCTGGATTTACTTAGGCAAAGTCAAAATGGCTACTAATTTCCCCAGGTTATTTACCCTGTCTTTGTTTGAAGAGCACTAGACAACCAAAATAAATGAATGTGCAGCTGCCGGTTTATAATAAAGAGCACGCCACCACTATTGCCTACTAATTACAGCCCAAGAGTTTAATTAAGATCTAATTACTCATTTTAGTACCATATTGCCTTAATTCTCCTGCAAGAGTTCAATCCATAGATATAGTCGATGGTGGGTCAGTCGTCCACCTGGCCTCAGAATGTAGCTTTTGAGGGAGTTTCAGAGCATACATCATGGATTTACTAATGCATTTTCCTCTTATCTTTCAGAAATAACATTTTGTTGTTGTTGGAATAAAGCCCTTCTCTCTCCCAATGCTCTCATTCAATCCTCATTTAAATGAATAAAACACTAGGGTGACACTTGTTTGGATGATCTGAAAGCATGGAAATGTGCAGATAAATATAGTTAACGGTTGATTTTTGTTGTTGTTGAATTCATGCCTTAGTCTAAATGGCTCAGGATGATTACTATTTCATGACAGCCACACAAAAAGAAATCCTGCAATGCTGTAAACTGTTGGGATTAGAGTCCAAATCTATATTCTTCCAGTTCTTGTAATATTTCACCAGTAGGAAAAAAATGTCGGAGGCACCAGAAGTATGTTGAAAGAAAGAGTCTCCTTCCTCTCCCACCTCACCCTGATTTTAATTCATAATGTCCACAGAAAGCAGTAGGAAATACTCCTTTAAACTAACATCTCCCTCTTAGATAATAAAACCTATGGAAGCAGTGTTAAATTGTATTATGGTTTATTTTAATAGTATCACATGGGTGTATAGGGATTTCTATTACCTATAAAAGAGGCTGTGTTTCTTCCTGCTTAGGAGAAGTTAGTCTAAGATAGGTATTCATTGATCCATATCACCCGTTAGTGCTCCCGACAGGAAAAACACATATGGCTCCCACCTACCTATCTCTAACCAGTGGAGGTTATCAGTTTTCCTTAGGAGAACTTGTAGAAGTTCTAATAGCCTTGATTTACATGCACAGCTTGATGCTCAAACGGTCTTTGCGCTGCAGGTTATTTTAGTGTATACTAGTAATCTCTACCACTTAGAGAAGGGTAGATGGGCCATATGTTCCTTTCTTGTCAAGATCACTAATGGGTAATATTTCAATGTAGAGATGAAAGTTTATTTTTTTTATTTTTTAAAAGATTTTATTATTTATTTGAGAGAAAAAAGAAAGAGAGGGAGAGCACTGAGGACGAATGAGAGGGTGAAGCAGAGTCCCCACTGAGCAGACAGCTCAAAGTGGGACTTGATCCCAGGACCCTGAGATCATGACCTGATGGAGCCACTCAGGCATCTCTAGTTATGAAAATTTATTAAAGAAGGGGCTCACTTACATGGTCTATAGGGCTTAAGAACTATAGCTGTAATCTATGATTTTCATGTAATTCTATAAAAAGGAGAATGATTTTATATGCCTGGATCAAGGTTTTGGTAATTTTTTTCAAATCTATCTTATTAGGTTCATCAAATTTAAAAATATGAATTTAAATTTTAGTTTTGCCAAAACTCCCATTGAGTCATGCTCGATAATAGAGTGTACTATATATACATAAATATCTAGATGAAAATATTATAGAAATTCGTGGTTTCTAAGTCTTCCCATACAACTTTAATTGTATGAAAAAATCAATTAAGTTAATGAGGGTTAAGAAAAGTATAAGAAGGATTTGCAATCACAGATCTTTCTGTTAGTAAAATTGAAAATAATGATTACTAGTATATCTATGTCCAGAATCACAAGACCATTTTTTAACACTAAAAAAAGCATCAAAAAGAGTATAGGTTATTTTTTTAAGATTTTATTTATTTGAGAGAGTGAAAAAGCAAGCATGACCAGGAGGAGTGGGGAGGGGCAGGGAGTGAGGGAGGGGCAGAGGGAGTAAGAGAAGCAGACTCCCTGCTGAGCAGGGAGCCCAACTTGGGGCTTGATCCCAGAATCCTGGGATCATGACCTGAGCTGAAGGTAGATGTTTGTTTAACCAACTGAGCCACCAAGGCACCCTAAAAGAGTGCAGGCTTTTTTAATGATTTTATTTATTTGGGGGTGCCTCAGTGACTCAGTGGCTAAGCAGTTGCCTTGGGCTCTGGTCATGATCCCAGAATCCTTGGATCAAGCCCTGCATCGGGCTTCATGCTGGGCAGGAAGCCGGCTTCTCTCTCTCCCACTACCCCTGCTTGTATTCCCTCTCTTGCTGTATCTCTCTCTGTCAAATAAATAAATAAAATCCTTTAAAAATTATTTTATTTATTTGACAGAGAGAGAAAGAGCATGCCCGAGCACAAGCAGGGGAAGTGGCAGGCAGAGGGAGAGGGAGAAGCAGGCTTCCTGCTGAGCAGGGAGCCTGATGTGGGGCTCCATCCTAGGACTCTGGGATCAAGAACTGAGCCAAAGGCAAACGCTTAACTGACTGAGCCACCCAGGCACCCAAGAGTGCATTTTTTTTAAACAGCAAATTTAACTGTCTCCTTTGCAGCATTTAATTTTACTTCATATCTTTTAAGGGATTACTTCAGCTAATCCTAAACAACTTGGAAATATCAGAAATATTAGGATAGGTTTATATTGTAGTAATATTCCATCCCAAAATCTCAATGTCTTAAAATATAAAGTTTATTTTTTACTCATGTGAAGCCTACAATGGGTTTCTGGAACTCTCCGGGTGCTGAATTCCACATGATGGCTCAGGGATACAGGTGGTTTCAAACTTGTAGTTCTGCCATTAACAACATGTGACCTTTACTCTTACCCTGAAGGGAAAAGAGCAGAACTGGAGAATCATGAGGTGTTTTTCCTTGCCTTAAATAGGAAATGACATTTCCTGCTTCAACTCACATTTCATTGTCCAGAACCTGTCACAAAGTCCCTTTTCACTGCAAAGAACCTGGAAAATGTAGGGGGACAAATGAAATGTTTGAGAATCAGTGTCTTTGTTGAGCTAGATTACTAGACACGTTAAAAACCAGCTCAGAAAGAGCACATGTTTTCTAATATTCTCTTTCCCAAAGACTAATTCCCAGAGTTTACATGCAAAATGTTTATAAGGTAGGGTAAGATTTTGACTATGTAGAATTTATATTATTGGTGGAGAAACAGAAACCAAAAGGTGTATAGTCAGGCTTACAAATAAATTAGGATCCACCAATTCTGTGCTGTAGTATTTACTGAATTTCTCCCTTTTAGACAATTATTTTTCCTGGGTAGGAATAAACACAAATATTTTCTACCAGATTATAAGAGGAGCAGCAAGCGTAACATTGCTATATGTGACCGAAAGCACTTTCTGTCTCTGTCTCTTTCCCTACCTCTCCACCTCTTCCTCTTCCTCTCATTTGCACCTAAAGTCTCCATACTCTCTGAAAGAAAAAATAATAAATGCAATGATTTTCTCCTTTATGTGACTCTTATTTAAAATTTGTTTCTGCCTCAGCACATTAGGAATAAGATGCTTTCCTTTTATTCATAAAAAGATAATTTTTATTTGGGTTTCCTATCTGGGAAATATAAAAAAGAATCATCAAATTGAAGGGAGTATTTTTTCTCTTCAATTCTTTTTATATTATAGAAAAAATCCAGTTATTTTAGAATTCCCTGGTTGTATTTCCTATTCACAGTTCACTGATCTCACGATTGATTGAACAATGTAAAAGCAAACAACAACAACAAAAATAACAATAATAAAGCTATGGCCCAATATGAAAGCATTAAACTAATACTTTGTAAAAATGCCTCTGTCATTTTCCTACTTTGCTTTTATTTCTAGGGTACAATATTATCCCTTTAACATCCTAGTACAAGAAACTGATTTTAATATATAATACACAATTCTGAGAAACTTCATAATGAAGTATTAATTTTCTCAAAAACAAAATTCATTTCATGCTAATAAAAGTGTATTTACTTTTACTGTGACTGGGAATCAACTCAAGATGTAAATGTCTCTTTTAATTAAATATCATAGGCTGATAAGTTTTTAATTATTATTTTGAAAAAATATAGTATAATCTTTCCTAGATGATCCTACTCATAGGCAGTAAAATCAAGATATGATAAATAGATTTTCAAGTGTATGAAAAGACCTTCCCTACTTATCTATAGATAAGTCACTGTAGTGGATTGAATAGTAGCTTTCAAAAACATAAGTCTACTTGGAATATATAAATATGACTTTATTTGGAAAAAGGGTCTTTGCAGATATAATGAAGTTAAGAATCTTGAGATGACAACACCCAAAGAACAAATAATCCAATCAAGAAATGGGCAGAGGACATGAACAGACATTTCTGCAAAGAAGACATCCAGATGGCCAACAGACACATGAAAAGTGCTCCACATCACTCGACATCAGGGAAATACAAATCAAAACCACAATGAGATACCACCTCACACCCGTCAGAGTGGCTAAAATTAACAAGTCAGGTAATGACAGACGCTGGCGAGGATGTGGAGAAAGGGGAACCCTCCTACTCTGTTGGTGGGAATGCAAGCTGGTGCAACCACTCTGGAAAACAGCATGGAGGTTCCTCAAAAAGTTGAAAATAGAGCTACCTTATAACCCAGCAATTGCACTACTGGGTATTTACCCTAAAGATACAAACGTAGTGATCCAAAGGGACACGCGCACCCAAACATTTTGCTTAGCAAAATAAGTCAAATCAGAAAAAGACAACTATCATATGATCTCCCTGATATGAGGAAGTGGAGATGCAATGTGGGGGGTTTGGGGGGTAGGAAAAGAATAAATGGAACAAGATGGGATCGGGAGGGAGACAAACCATAAGTGACTCTAAATCTCACAAAACAAACTGAGGGTGGCCGGGGGGAGGGGGTAGGGTTAGGGTGGTGAGGTTATGGACATTAGGGAGGGTATGTGCTATGGTGAGTGCTGTGAAGTGTATAAACCTGGCGATTCACAGACCTGTACCCCTGGGGCTAATAATACATTATATGTTTATAAAAAAAAAAACAATTAAAAAAATTAGAAAAAAAGAATCTTGAGATGAGATCATCCTGTATTAAGATGGGCCTATGAGAGGACATAGAAACACACACAAAAAGACCATGCAAAGACATAGAGAGACTGGAGTTATCTTGCCACAATTCAAGGATGCTTGGAGCCACCCAAAGCTGGAAAGGGTAAGGAAGCATTCTCCTCTAGAACCTTCAGAGGGAATGCAGCCTGCCAACACCTTGATTTCAGACTTCTGGCCTTGAGAACTGTGAGAAAATAAATTTCTGTTGCTTTAAGCCATGAAGTCCATGGTAATTTGTTATGGTAGCCCTAGTTTGTTATAGTGTCCTGAAGGGTCTGTCCTTCAGAACAAATCTCTGAAGCTGGTTATGTGAGAAAAGCTGTCCTGTGTTAGAATCACCTATTTTGGGAGACTCAGCCCGAGTATAGGAGTTAATGAACACTAGGTCCTAGCCTGGACACTTACTTGCTAGATGTCTAGGGATTTTTTTTCTCTTATACATTTTCTATTAAAATAATGATGACACTTTTTAAATTCTATGCTAAAATCCCTTTTTTTCTCCTTACTAAATGAAAGAATCTTTTTTTGGAAAAGTGAAAAAAATTCCACCGCAACAATCCCTTGGAAATGAATTTAATTTATAAATAAAATTATTAAAAATGCAACACTGCAAAATGCAAAAAGAAAAGAATATGGCCAGGAATCACATTTCTTAAGCTTTGGAGTCCACCTTATGGGAAAGTATACAAAGACATTCTTCACATCATTACAAATACCTTTGCATCATAATTTTCTGAGTATTTTTAAAGACATTTTGAGAAATATGAGAAGAGACAAGCTCTGAATTTCTCATAGAGATGTTTCTTTTTCTACTCTTTGGAAAACAAAACAGCCACTAAAATATGACCTATGCTTATATAGGTAGGGAAATTAACATTAGTTCATGTTCTCAAACTCAGATTACCTAAGTAGAATGGATTTTCTAGGACAGCTTAGGCTCTACATACCTGATTCCTTAGAGGGGCAGCTGTACTCCAATTCCCTGAAGCCATGTTGTGGCCCCTGTGACTTGAAGGCAAAGAGCAGCCGCCATCCCTAATATTCAGAATGAGACCCACCATTGACATTTGCAAGATCAATAGAAATCATTGAGATGGGAGCTCATAAACTTTATGCTAAATTATTTTAGAGATATACGTCAAGCTAACAAACTCAGTTTGAATTCTCTTCCCCTTAGGTTCTCTTCCATATAGGACAGTGAACTGGAAGGGTCTACACCTACTAATATCATTAAGTCTTCTGCAATCCTTTTCTCTTCACCTCATTCTCACTGAAGCCTGCAAAGTCTCCTCCCAGTTTCCACCCCTGCTCATGGATTGTCCAATTTAACTTTCTCTTGTCTATTTGGGGCCATGTTTTTTGTTTTTGTTTGTTTGTTTTTTCTGCATTCCCCCATCAGCCACTGGTATTATGTGGATCCAGTTACTATGAGGAATTGGTCTCTTCCCACACATATTTTGAGATTTATGACAATTCTCTGTTACCTTGGTTTGTAGAAGGTGTTGTCCACAGGCTTTTTGTTTGTTTGCCTGCCTAAACAGTTGCTCCACCAGTTTTTGAGGAGGGATCAAAAAAGATAAAAAGACTCCAATTCTCGCTCATTGGAGAATGACCTATTGGAACCTCATTTACCTTATCCATACATTACAGAAAATAATAGTAGCTATCTTATAGGACTGAGATAAGAAATAATATGAGACATGTACATTTTTAACACTGGCTCCAAATCAGAATATGAACACATTAACTTTTATTTTTAGCGAGTAGATTCAAGCTCCTTCAGAACCTTCTAGATTCTTTTTTTGCCATGAAATTCCAAAGAAGCTTTCTATTTGTTTTCAGAACACATAGCAGATAAGAAACTGCAAACTAACAGGTGGTAGGAGGTGCCATTACTCACAATTTCAATTACAGCAGAAGGGCTATTTGACAGCCTACTATTTGAGGGAAGGCACAGAAGTAAAAAACGATAAAGAACTATATTATTTTTCAGTACATAATGGACACTTATACTTTTCACATAGAGATTACAGTGTTGCTATGTAATAGCTTGAAAAACGTTTAAAGTTTCTTTAAATAAAACAAAAGTTTACTCCCTTAAAAGTTTTTTATTTTTAAACTTGACCACAAAACATATTTCATTAAGAATATTGTACTCAGTGGAAAAAAAAAAGAATATTGTTACGTTGTCATTCTTCCTTACGTTAAATAAATGGATATCTATCTAGCTATAACTAAAGAAAAAACACATTAAAATCACTTTGTTATTTATTCAAAGTTATAATGAAGTTATAATGAATCACGTGCCATTAGTCATATCAAACACCTCTTCCACTACCATGCAGAAAACCCAGTGCAATATGTGATGTCTATTCATTTATCTTCTTTTGTTTTTTTAAGATTTTATTTATTTATTTATTTATTTGTCAGAGAGGGAGTGAGCGAGAGAGAGCAAGCGCACAAGCAGGCAGAGGCAGAGAGAGAAGGGAGCCTGATGCCGAACTTGATCCCAGGACCCTGGAATCATGACCTGAGCTGAAGGCAGGAGCTTAACAAATTGAGCCACCCAGGCATCCCTATTCATCTATCTTCTAACAGAATTATTTTAAGGGAGTACAATCTCTATATCAATTTTTTGCCATTTGCAAAATTGAGTAGTTTGGTGGTAGAATCATCTTATCTCCAACTGAAGAAACTGATACCAAGAGATTCAGTGAAGTTCAATTCTTTTTTTTTTTTTTAAGATTTTTTTTATTCTTTTGACAGAGAGAGAGAGAGAGAGAGACAGAGAGAAAGAGCACAAGCAGGGGGAATGTCAGGCAGAGGGAGAGGAAAAGGGAGAAGAAGCAAGATCTCCACTGAGCAAGGAGCCTGATGTGGGGCTTGATCCCAGGACGCTGGGATCATGACCTGAGCTGAAGGTAGACTCTTAAGGGACTGAGCCACCCAGGTGCCCTGTGAAGCTCAATTCTAATGTCTCTTTTCATTCTACTGTGCAACATAGTGGCATTTTAACGATCTCACAGTGTAATCTTGGAGTTGTCTGCCTTTTGAGCTCTCTTTTAATTTCCTTAGAGTGTAAATAACTGACGAATAGAAGCCAAAGTCTGAGACCAGGTTATGACTAGAGCAGGAACACTTAAGATTTATGTCTCACATGAAAACCATCAGTAAAAAATTAACGCCCAATTTTCTAGCTAACTTGGTGATTCTGAATGACTTATGTAGTTTGTATCCCCATGTCCTCATCTGTAAAGAGCGACTGGCTCACTTCATAGAAAAATCTTGAGACTCTTATAGCAATATAAGTGGTACAATGACCAAAGAAGATAAGGAAAGGGATCCACGGGACCACCAGATGAAAGGATTGGTCACCTTCTACTACAAAATAAGAGTTAGGAAAGGAAAAAAAAAAAATGACGGACAGTTGAAGTTTCATGGTTCTTGGACTCTCAGCAGCACTTAATAAATTAACCATATCCCTTACTCTTGCAATACTCCCTTTCCTCCTATCAGGCCAATACAACCTGGATTATTCTCCTAACCTCTCAGACTACTCCCTTTTCTATGTGATTTTTTTTCCTTTGTGGTCCCTTATCTTCTTCACTTTTCTTTCTGCTTTCACTTTCTTTCTGTATGATTTTTTAAAAGCTGACACTGTATTAGATTATTTATTTATTTATTTATTTTAGTTTATTAGCATTCCCATTTTGACTGAGTTCCTTCATAGGAATAACATCATGTCCCGATATAATGATATTTGTGATTATAAACATAATGCTGAGCAAGTCTCAAAATAATGCATAGAGTATAATTTATATATAAAGTTCAAAAACAAGCAAAGCTAAACTATATTGGCATGGAGTACATAGATGGTGACTGTCTAAAGAGAAGGAAGGAAATAATGATTATGGTAAAAATCAGGAGAGTGGTTGCCTCTGGTGGGAGGAAGGTCACTGTAATTAGGAGGGCACGCACAAGTTAGGCATGGAGGTGGAGGGAGTTTCTGCTGTGTTGGCCAAGTTGTTTCTTGATCTTTTGGCAGTTATAGAAATAGATGTTTGATTTATAATCCTTAAGCCTCTCACAATTAAAAAACAAAACAACCACACGCACAAAAATAATGAAAGAAATACGGCAACTGGCCTCTAAAGATGATGTTCCAATGAACCATGCACTTAATACTGTCTCCTCCTCTTGAATCTGGTCTACCTTTCACCCATGGGATATGGTGAAAGTGATACTGCAAGACTTCTCATGGAGGTCATAAAAGCCACATAGCATGTTTTTCAGTATTCTCTTAGAATGCTCACTCCAGGGAAAACCAACCACTATGTAAAAAGTCTGACTACTCCAAGGCTGCCATGCTACAGAGATGTCTACACTAGTCATGGGGAGGCTTCATGAAGAGATATATGTCCAACCAGCCTGAAGTTACTCCAGCCATCTCAGCCCAAGCACCAAATACATAAATAAAGAAGTCTTTACACAACTCTAATTACAACTGTAAGAGAGTCTCTAAGCATCTAGCTGAGTCCAATCAACCCCCAAAACTGTGAGAGATAATAATACTAATAATAAATTGATATTTTAAGCCACAATTGTGTTGGTTTGCTATGCAGCAATAAATAACTGAAACAGAATGAGAGTGGAACAATTATAAAAAATAAAGTGGAATATTTATGTTGTAATTAAGATTAGGATAAAACAGAATCTCATATATCTAAATAATAAAAATTCAGCACTTCTTGGAATATGGCTCACTCATGTATTTCAACAAATACACTCTTTTCTTAGTGACAAACTTATATTTTCAACTGTCTGTTGGACACCTCTACCCAGATATCCTGTTGGGTTTTTTGTTACAAAATGAACAATCCCCTTCCCCTGAAGTCAGCTCCTTTTCCTAAGTTAATACTTCTGTTAATGTCAGAGTAATTCACATTCATATTTTCACTTAGTTATATTTACTTAATTAGATATGAAGTCTTATAAATACTAGCTTTCATCTGTTCATTCAGTCATTCATTCCTTTAATAATCAGTCCCTACTAAACTAGGTGCTAGGCTATAGAGGTGACTAACCAGTCATGCTTCTTGCCATCATGGGACTTTCTACAAAATTCTTGCAGTATCATTTTCCATTTCATTTCCACTATCTCCACCTACTTTATAGGCTTTATTTCCTTTCACTTGGACTAATGGTTAATTTCTTTACCAAGAGAACAGGTTTTTTGCCTACCATTTTCACTGGTATGGCTCAGCCACGCTGCCAAATTGATCTTTGTACTCTGATTACTGTATTCCTCCACAAAAGTGATTCACTGATACACTACTGATATGCTTCCTCTTCCCAGAACTTAAATGCAACATTTAATGCAACACTTAATAGCATCATCCCTTCTTACTGATTCCTACTTATCATTCAAAGCATATCTCTAATGTTACCTCTTCCACCATACCTGTCCTGTGTGGGAGATATTCTTTTGTTCATTTCAAATGAGTTTATGGGGGGGGGGGCACACTACGTATTCTGCCATGTACTATAGTCCTATGAAATGAATAGCTGTTCTCCCCAAACTATGGCTTTAATCATCTTCTATCTGGAATAGCCTTTCTATCAATAGTTTAACCTATTTGACCCTAATTCAACATAGTCCATTTTCATAGCCTATCTTCAATTTAGTAGGGTTTACAACTAGTAAATGCATTTCATCAATGTTAAAGTTCTGTCCCTGCAAGGTAACATCTTACAATTTCAGGGCTGTGAATATAGAGAAATGAAAAGAAAATGAAATTTCTCAGAAATTTCTATGTGAATTTATATTAATGATCCTACAAATTGATGAAGACTATAAAGGCCAATTCAAATATCCTTTTTTCAATTTGAGTCTAAAAGAAAGATGACAAAGCTAAAGAACATGATCCTTCCTGCCTCACAGACACTCAGAGAAATATACTAGATTTTTTTAAAAATTAAGCCTCTTATTGCTCTGCAAACTTTTCCATAAGTATTTTTACAAAGCCAGTTTAGTGAACTATTGTTAGTTTAGCTTTTTCTTTAATATTTCATAACATTAAAAGCTGTTCATATTATCATGCAGGACTCACTCCTACTTTCAAAATTTCAAACATTTAAATTCTTGTATGTAATTATACCTTAGAAAAAGAAATTCCTAAGAATCTGACCGATTTTTCAACCACACGGGTCCTTTCCTGTACTGTCCTTTTAACATTAAGAGCTGCACAGATTTTCATATGGTAGTCTTTTTTACAAACTTTTTACTTAAGCCTTTTACAAAATCATGTCTTAAAAAACTCAAAGAACTGCCAATGACTGAACTGATATTGTTAACCATGCACATCTAATAAATGCACCTGAGGAAGTAAAGCTGGTGAAACAAATCTTATTTGCCTTAAACACATCCATAAGATGTAGTACACCACAGCAAACTTAAGGAGAAGGAATTACAAAGACAGTAAAAAGATTCTCTCCTTCCTAAGTGTTCTGCATCTAATGTTTCCACAGTTTCAAAAGTAAAGAGTAATCTTTCAAAAGAATACCTTTACCCTAAAACTGAACTACCACATTTTTTTATAAAATCTGAGTATCTAGATGTTATTACATGTGTAGTAGGAGGCTGCCTGACATAGGGGTGTGAACACAGGGCTTAAAAGAAAGACCTCTGGGGCGCCTGGGTGGCTCAGTGGGTTAAAGCCTCTGCCTTCGACTCAGGTCATGATCCCAGGGTCCTGGGATCGAGCCCCACATCAGGTTCTCTGTTCAGTGGGAAGCCTGCTTCCCTCTCACTCTCTGCCTGCCATTCTGCCTACTTGTGATCTCTGTCAAATAAATAAATAAAATCTTTGGGGAAAAAAAAAAAAAGAAAGACCTCTATACTTTACAATAGACATTGCACAACTTGGGGCAGTTTACTTAACCTCTGTGAGACTGCCTCAGCTTTCTGCTCTGCAAAATGTAGACAGCAACCCTTACTGTCAGGATTCAGATAAGAATTAAATAAGATAATCAATGGAGGGGCACCTGGGTGGCTCAGTTGGTTAAGCAGCCAACTCCTGACTTCGGCTCAGATCATGATCTCAGGGTCCTGGGATTAAGCCCCATGTGAGGCTCTGCACTAAGCTGGGAGTCTGCTCCCACTCCCTCTAACCCTCCCTGGCTCTGTAATAGCCATTGCAACCATAGTAATAGAACAAAAGATTCCTGCCACTCAAAGAGGTGGTTGTGATTAGCCATGGGAGGTGGAATGTAGCGGCTAGAAAAGATCATACTCCATTTTATTATTCAGAAACACATTAGGAAAGGGAACTATGCCCATGTTTCATAAAGCTGTAAGTAATGTGACATCTCTGAAGGAAAACAACAGATTTGCCATGTCTTGACTCTAAATAGTCTTATTTCTTGAAGCCGGATATCCCCTCTTGTTTGTCCTGATGGGTCATCGTTTAACCAAATGTGTCTCCTTCTGTACAACTCATCACCAGGGTTGAGCTGAGTGATTTTCCCTGTTATATATACTGGTTGAATAACTGAATAGAAACATGACCAAAAACTTGCTGTACGGAGCCCAGAGACTTCTATTAGCTAAGTTGGATGTTGTGTTTTCTACCTTTACAAATTTACCTGGATATAGGTCCTTCCCTGACTGACTTACTTCGCTTGGCATAATGTACTCTAGCTCCAACCACATCATTACAAATAGGGTGAAATTTAAGAAACAAAACAGATGACCATAGGGAAAGTGGGGTGTAGGGAAGAGAAGGAGGCAAATCATAGGAGACTGTTAACTATAAAGAACAAGCAGGATTGCTAGAGGTCAGTGGGGGTTAAATGGATGGTGGGTATTTTAAAAAGTACTTGTTGTGATGAGCACGGAGTATAATATTGAAGTGATGAATCACTAAATTCTACTCCTGAATAAACGAGCAAACAAACACATACATAAATAATTTTATCTGGCTAACTGAAGAACATCCCCTCAGATAACTGTGCTCTGTAAATCAAGTAAGAAGATGAGTGGTAGCTAAAGCTGAAATATTTCTACTTGATATTATACAGTATCCCAGTCTAGTGGTTTCAGTTTAACTTTTTACTGATGAAATGAAGTCACTAATTCCCCAAATACTCACTTCACTTGGTATCTTGTGGGCAGAGAATACATGCAGGAATTATAGAGGTGGCACTGTAGAAAGGCTGAAAATCTGCTGTACTTCCAGGGCCTGAAATCCAGAACAGGCTACATGTACTACATTTATCTTGGAGCATCAACCTTTGGATTGCTGGCATCCTGACATCTACCAAGAAAGGCCAACTCTTCCCCTGAAATTTGGGGGAGACCTGCAGGTGGTAGTGTATAGGAAAGGTACTCTAGCTCCAACCACATCATTACACATAGTATCACTGTGGCACAGAAAATGTGTAGGGGGATTTTCAAGAATTTCTTTACAGTTCAGAAAAGAAAATTCTTTGGGACAGGGAGGAATTAGCCTTTATAAGAAGCTGTCTGGCTTCTGTTATTTCTATAATTTATACTAACGACCAAATTTTGCAGTGAGATAGGTTTGTCGTTTGATGAATAGGACGTATTAGAGCAAGAATGAATACAGTGTCAATGGTAATGATCACACTATCACCATAATAATATTGGTCTGTACTAATAAATAGCCATGGTCAAATTCCAGGAAAAACGTACCTACATCTTGCAGAAGTGGAGAGGGAGAGGGAAGCCAGGGGACATTTCATAGAGGAGGTGAAAAATGACATGATGCAAGGAAGCAAAGCCATGGTGCTTTTGACCAGTCCTCTATCTTGCTTATTGTTTTTTATGTCTCCATCCAGGCCTGCATAAAACCTGGATTTTCCTTTTCACAAACTTTTCTATCCCTTCAACTTCCTCTCTAACCTTAAGGCAGCAGTTACTAGCAGCAGGATCACCCAGAGACTAAATTATTGCTATCTCTTTGACATACTTCCTACTTCAAGCACTATTTCCTCAACTGGTAGAAAGCTAGGTGGACTTTGGTAAATGACACTTTGATAAATAGTAAGCCCATTTCCTTCTCCCTTTCTTCTCCCTGCATATCCCTAAAATTCTTTCTCTAATATACTTCTTACATCAAGCTCTTTAAAATCACATGGAAATATCGTTTATAAATGTGTCCCTCTTATCAGACGAAAAACACTCAAAATATAAAACTGACCACTGCAGATGGTGTTATAGGATTTTTATTCCCTTAGTGCCCAAGGTTCTTGGTCACACCTCTTCAAAGAATGAAGAGGTAGACCAGACAAAGAGGGGTGGGCAGCAAGGCAAAGTTTATTGAATAACAGTATAAATCTCCCAGAGAGGGAGGAGACCCAAAAGGATTATTCTTTGGTCTTCAAATCTAAATGTGTTTATAAGCTCTCTTCCAGAACTACCTTGAGCATCCTGAGCATGGGCCCTATAGATTGGCTACCTAGGTGTACCAATCACTGCTTTGATGGTGCACCCATGTACTTATTGGGTTATTGTTCACTTGTTGATGGTCTTTTGGGCTGACATCTGGAAACTAAGTGCCTCAACTTGTGATAGTGACCAGTGTTTTATGGTTAATCATTTTATTTCAAGATGTTTGGCAAAAGCCACTTCTGCAGAGGCTGCTAGATAGGATGTTGTTTTGGTCTTGTCTATGCTATAAAAGAGGATGCTAGAGCAGTTTTGTCTTAGCTGTCCCAACCTCCTGTTTTCTTGTTGGGGACTCTGGCCCTGACTACCTAATTGTCTAACCAACTCTTAACATGGTACTGGTACCTGCATTTTGAAGGAAATCAACTAGAATTTCAATTGGAAGGGCTGTTGCTTCCTTGCCTTTATTCAACCCTTTTAGAAATCTTTCCTCTTTAGCCATCACCGACATTCTTCCAAAAATTCTCAGAATCTTTCACCTATATTCTGAATGATGTTCTGTCTTTCCAAATATCCAGACTCTTAAGATCCCATCCTTCCAACTCCCAGCAATTTTATGGAATTTCCCTGGGTTTTTATTCTTCTCATTTGTACCAGTCCTTGTCTGATTCTATACACAATCACAATTATTTCCTCCTAAGTTCGAATCTAAATTCAAATGGTGTAAATTCAAGCAGAAGCATTTTCTATTACTAGATTTGACACATTAGGCAAGATGGTTTGCTTCTCCAAGTCTCGGTCCCCTTTTTGATAAAATTTGGGTATTAATAACCATGAGACTCACAGAACTATCATTAGGAACAACTGAAAGAGACCGAGAGTGCTAGGGACCCTACGAGGTGCTGTAAACATGTAAGCTATTATCGTATAGAGAGACTGAATATATCAACACACATATATACCCAAACCACATAGGACAATAGAACTTTGACATACAGCCTCTGTAGCAACCAGCTCAGCAAGCCAAAAAACAACCTCTGTAGCAACTGGCTCCAAATGGTCAAAATATATACAATAATTGCTAGCTTCCTAAATGTTTGCAACCTCTCTCTACTTCCAACTCAGAACCAACCAGAGAAAACCAAATATGTTCTCCAAACAATCACATAGGACTCTTCCCTTCTGGTAAGCCCACTTCCTACTTACATTGCCATCAACTTCCAATAAGAGTCTTCCTAAAGCCTTCTTCCCCTCCCCCTGCAGAAAGCTTTGCAAATTTCTCACCTGCCTGCAACTCTACCAAATTCAAGTAATAGTGACTGACTCCTTGCAAATCTACATACATTGCTTCTGTTTATTCTCATTTGTGTGGTCTTTATATATTTTCCTAGTACCTTGATGTATATTTAAATTTACTCCCATTGAACTTGAGAGTACTATCTATTTTTTTTAAACTCAGAGAAATCTATTCATTCATTGGCTTAATGTTTATATTTATTAAGATCTCCTATATAATACTGTGATGGCTCTCCCAAGATTCTAAAGAAGACTAATTTATGTAAAGCCATGGAAAACACTGGCCTTGTAAGATAGGATGCAGAATACAAAAAAGTAAAAAGAAAGTAAAAAATTCAAGACAAGCTAAAAATAACATTGTATAGATGTAAAGTCAGTGATATAGGCAATAAATGCACCAATTCCAAAAAGCAGATGTTACCTATGCTAAGCTCGGATGTAGGAAGGCTTCAGCAGGAAATTAGATGTGAATTCAAATTTGCAGGACAGTTACAAATTTAGGGTGGTGTCAGGAAGTGAAGATAATCCAGGTAAGGAAACATCTATTAGTAATTTCCAGGGTGGGAATGTGCAAAATCCAATAGGAAAACTGGTCATAATTACAAGAGCAACCATTGGGAGCAAAATGAGATACAGGGAAATGGTGGCAACTAGAACTATAAAATCGTTCACAGAAATGGGACCTTTATCCTGAGAAGCTTCTCAGAGTTTGTGATCAGAGGTATAAATACATGTAGATATATTTTCAAATTTAGAAAGTTTTCCCTCCATATTTATGTTAAACTCTCAGTATATGTTGGGAAATACCCCTCCCTCATTTGGGTTCCACTTATAATCACTTATAGAAGTATCATTTTTGATGTGACTAATTTAAAAATATTTTATATTATCAAAGAATTTCCAAATACTGAAACCATGGTCTCAACTCCACTTTCTTGGGAAAATGCCTTTTAATACTTGTATAATTAGAAAACATACAAAAAGACTTTGGAGAGCATAAAGATGTTATGCATATTCATTTTATTATTAAGTCCTCACTGGACTTTATTTGAAAGCCCAAACTCAGCAAAACTTTTGTTGAGAATTTTGCCATGCTGAAGATTACAAATTAATATGTTGTGAAGTTTTCTAGTAGATAAACAACAAATAACAACTCTAAACAAACAAAATACACACAAAAGCTTACAAACAACCTGAAAAAAAAGTTCTGGTTTACAGCATTTGTGTTTCTCTGAAGTAGAAATGCTACTCTTTACAATAATTTTTTTTTAAAGATTCCATTTATTTATTTGAGAGAGAGACAGTGAGAGAGAGCATGAGCGAGGAGAAGGTCAGAGGGAGAAGCAGACTCTCCATGGAGCTGGGAGCCCGATGCGGGACTCGATTCCGGGACTCCGGGATCATGATCTGAGCCGAAGACAGTCGTCCAACCAACTGAGCCACCCAGGCATCCCTTTACAATAATTTTTAAGATAAATTTTCACTTGCTGGTAGGTATATTATGATGAAAATAGTTCTGAGGAAGCAATCTAAATATTAGAGGCAAGGAAGAAAACAGCAACTTTTGGGGGTTCCCATTATCCCACCAACCTCTGAGCACTAGGGTAAGTCTCTCCTTGGCCATAAACTCCTTCCCTCATACCAGTTCTTCACCATCACAGCCAAGTATATCTCCCAGCTCTGCTCTTTTAGATGTCAAAATCCTTATTTTGAAGCATTTTATCTTTTACAACTTCTAAAATTGATTTTAAAGGTAATCTTATTTGTTCAAAGTTTTATTTCAGTAGACTATCAACTGCATCTATCAAACTCTTTGCCAGATATTCAGTTTGAGGAATATAGATAAATCACAATATGTTATTGTTGGGTGGAACTTGTTTTATTTCCTTTCTCATCCCCTTTCCTATCTTTCTGGGGGCCAAACACATACTGGAGATCCTGAACTTGTTTCATACTGTAACACAGCATTTGGAGAATGATTCTTCCTCATCTGAGAAATGTCAAGAAGGAAATCTTTGGTGTTAAACCAAACCACTGACAAGATTGGTGAAGCTAATCAGTGTTCATCAGTCCTTGGTACCATGGGAATGGGGAAGAAGTCCCTAAAAGGGAAAATTTGTTTAATTGGCCAAAGGGAGTTTAACTATAAGGTATCCTGAAAGTCTTAAAAAAAGAAAAAAGAGTCATCCTGAGAGCCTAAAATGTTGGTCTCAGGTCCACTTAGGCTCTGACACAAATGATATAAACTTGAAAAGCCACTGTGGACACACCATGCAACATGCAGACCACAAACACCTTATGGCTTGATATACAGGAGTCAAACTTGGTTCAAATATTAAGTCTCTTTATCCATTCTTCTGCAGTCTCCATGTGCTCAACAGGCCAAAAATAAGATTTTTTATAGTGTATTGTACCATTTTCTTTTGAATGCTTATGTATGAGTTATTGGAGGAAAAGCTCAGAGTTCCACAGTATCTTTTCTAATAGTTATTAAATATCAATATGTTGAATATATTTTCTCTATGGGGAGAAATAAAGTTTGATAATAGAGAAATGCATTCAGGAAAAAGTGTATTGCATGGTTGGAGAAATGACCTGGCCATGTGTCATAGATATGATAAAATAGTTTGCATTAAAAACTAATACTTGCAAAATTAACATACTTTTAATGAAATGATAGCAAATGCATGGGTAACACAGAAAATTTTTCTGAAGAGAAAGAAATGAACAAAATTTAAACAGAGTAATGTAAGAAGAGGTTTAGAAGGTGGAAAAATTGAACTATATATTCCCTTAGATGATCTATAATGAAAAGAGAATAGAAGGCATTCCTAATGAGAGGCGAGAGGTCAGCAGAGTAGAATGTCAATCAGAGCTTAGCCAAAGAAGAGTTGGAAAGAAAACTTAGCAAATCATAGGATGTAAATGATTCCAAAAAGATAAGGTTTTAGTAGTAAGACATCTGAGGAGAAAAAGATAAAAGAAATAGAAAAAAAAAAAAGCAGGGATAGTGACGGAAAATCATATGTATAGAAGAGGAAGTCCAGAGGAACTCTGAAAACCCAAGAGGATTCTACATGCAGATGAACAGGAATGCAGTAGCCCAGTAAACTGGTCCTTTTACTAACAATCCCCCTCATGTCCTAGGTGTTTATCATATAATGAGGATAAAAACCTGAATAACATACACTTAGCATCAATGTGGTAATGTGGAGACCAGAGGAAAGTCATATTTTTTCTATGCAAAAGTGCTAAATATAGGGAACCACAGAATCCCAGGGTTGAAAGCGTCTGCAGGGTCTAAGTTGCACGAAAGCCATCCACACAAATCATCTTCCAAAAGCTCATCATTTTCTAAGGCAGTCATTTCTGGTCAGGACAGTCTGTCAATTATATCTTCTTTGTACTGAGCCAGAAACTAGCTCTGTGTGTCTATGTTTCGTTGAGTCTAACTCTAAGACCCCATGAAAATACTAGAGTCTTCCACATCAGACCCGGTGACTATCTCTATCATGGGACATACTTCAGGCTAACACACAGACAAACCTCCAAATAGTGCCTATAACACATGGTTTTAACATTCCACCACCAGCATGAGTGCTCTTCTTTGAGCATGCTCCACTTAATGTGAAATTCTTAGCACCCTCTGATTAGCCTTCTGAGAACTATTATTTTATGAATGCAGTGTAAATCAACTGAGTTTTATAATGAGCCTATCATACTGTTGATACTTAACTGCACTGATAGAAGTTAAACACATGCTGGTATTAAGCAATACTTACTTGCTCCTGATCATATGTAAGTAATTTTTTTAAATTTCCGTTTGGGGACCTTAGATTTATATCAGATGATGTATTTTTATATTGGTCTGTTGTTCTGCTTGTCAGTATTTTTTTGGATCCTCATTCAGTAACTAGATTATATATCTTGCTCAGTAATGTCTTCATCATACCATTTAATAACTGGGTATAGACTCACTTATACGAAAGTGATCAAAACAGGGAAGAAGACAGAGCAGCCATGATAGATGTTACTCTGGGATCCAAACATGCCTAGATGCGTGATAAACTAAAACACATCTTTAGTTTGTCCTCAATAATAGCCTGAGAAATTGGCAAATATTTTGTTATTGTATCTTTCACATCTACAAGATTAGTAAGGTTCTCCAAAAGTTAAATGAGGTGACAGAATATGTTCTTACTGCAATTATGCAGGATCCTAGTGAGTATGGCTTTCTTCTTTTTTCCCCTCATACCTTAGTTTATTTTATAACAGTTTGTTAAAGAATGATAAAAGTTATACATACAAACTAGATAAATAGTCATGCATCTATGAAACAAAAGTCTTCCATTCTGTCCAATGTCCATACACAACCCTCTAGAAGTAATACTTTTTGTTTAACCCAGACATTTTCATTTCCTTTTATTTAAACTGGAAAAAACTAACTCCTCACAGGAAGAGAATGTTATTCCGACATAAGAGAGGAGCTAAGAAAGCACAATTCACAAAGATGAAGCTCAAAACACTTTTGAGAATAAAAATCACTCATAGGACTCTCTAACTTTAGAAATGACAAAAATAGGAGGGGCTCATTCCACCAGACAGAAGGAAACGCATTTGAACAAAACCCCGATCCACTATCAATTTAGTATTCTTCTGGCAACTGCTCTGATCAGTAAGACACATTGCAGGTACACTAGGAAACTTACCTGCTTGTATTGATAATGAAGTTTAAATGGTTTTAATACCTCCAATCTAGTTAGGATCTCAATGCCCAAACTAGAGTCTAAACAGAATTAAAAACTTTTAGGGGCGCCTGGGTGGCTCAGTGGGTTAAGCCTCTGCCTTCCACTCAGGTCCTAATCCCAGGGTCCTGGGATTGAGCCCCACATAGGGCTCTCTGCTCAGCAGGGAGCCTGCTTCCCTTCCTCTCTCTCTGCCTGCCTCTCTGCCTGCTTGTGATCTCTGTCTGTCAAATAAATAAATAAAATCTTTAAAAAAATAAAATAAAATAAAAATCTTTAAAGTCTTGACAACATTTTTTTTGGCTTCTGAAGATGATCAAAAGTGTTAGTTACCTCCACAAGTTTAATTTTACCTTCACTGTGCAAATTTTACTTTTTCCACACATGCTAGACCAGAAGAAGAAAGTAGAAAATGGAAAAAGGGAAAAATAAAAAAGGAAGCAAACAACAGGAACAAAGAAAGAGTGAAGAAAACAGAACAAATTTGATAAAGAAACGAATTCAATTCAGTAAATTCATCAGAACAGTGTGAATATTTGCTAAAATGATCAAATTCATAAATAATATAAATTTTTCCAGTTTATTGCATTTGACAAAAGTGAAATGATTTTAGATGGTAACAAACCAACAGATTCTCACTTCCACATTCATAAGTGATTCTGCCCACATATCAACAAACTACTTTAATTGTTATACAGCAACAAAGCTTTCAGTGAAAAATCATCCATTTCAACCAGGATCACACCAGGAAATGGAAGGGTTTTTTGGGCTTTCCTATCTGTGGTTCCTCTTTTCTGGGAAAACTGCCTCCCTGATTCCCAGGGTCTGTGACAGCTCTGAAATCCAAACACAGACTCTTCAACCAACACAATAAGATGTCACTTCATGCTTGCATGTTATCTTTGGTTTGTTCTGGGGACAAGGGCGTGCCCCAAGGAAAAAAATCAATATGCTTTTCCAAGGGTCATATCCTCTCTAGTTTCTACACGCATTATTAAGGTCCTCTAAATAGTTCCTTTTTAGTATTTTATTTAGAGCTTATTATTATTATTGGCAATAGGTTAGTCTTACCAAGCTACTCTACCGTTATCAGAAGCCAGAACTTGGTCATATAACCAAGGTTATATGACCCTTTAAAAATGTTGGCATCTCAGAATTTTTAGAAGTAAAAGCCTAGGTGTTTATGTGAGCACTGCAACAATTTTTGCTAAATCTTAAAAAGTGAGGAAACCAGTGATACTCTAGAGTTAAAGCTGGAGATAAGTGGGATCCTATTTTACCATCTGTGATGATAATGGCAACTCAGGGTTTTAAAAACATAGAATATTTAGTTACTAAGTGTATAGACTATTCTAACAATTACGATACACTTCAAAGTTTGTAATTCTGGTTTCCTCAGAAATTATTACATAAGATAAAACAGTATTGAAGTAGCTTTACAGAAGTTTAATTGAATCTTTTCAGAAATGAATGAAACATTACATATTGGCCTTGCATTTTTGGAGAATGCTGGCCTTCAGTTTGGAGGCGTCTGAGTTCTCTATACTGAGGACACTGTTTTAGGACAGTGGTTACCATGAAAAAGGCTGTACTCTTCCATGTACTCATTTATCTTTATATTAGCTATGAAGAAAGGCTTTATTAGAATAAATTTAATAGTTTAAGGAAAATTAGAGGGGTATTTCATCTAATGGAGAGAGAAACTGCTTTTAAGCCTACCTTTGCAGTTTTGAAGCATATATTTTAAAGCCATTGAAGGGCTAATTAGAAATCATTCTTATCTTTTCACTAAAGCATAAACAATAATGTAAGCATGGTTTAGGATCTTATTAGCTTATTTATAAGTTTAGTTCTTAGCATTTTCAAGTTGCTTTCCCCTTCTGTACACCTTCACAGATGCTACTAATCTCAGAGCTTGTTGTGATTATTAGTTTATGTATCTGCACCCTCTAATTTCCTCTGTCTTACTCAGCTTCATGGTCCTTATGTTCACCATGGGGCCTTAGATATGGCAGATGGAGTAAAATTTGACTGCATGTATATTTATTTTTTAATGACTAGATAAATAGAGTGAGTATATTTTTAAAACTTTATGATTGGGGCTCCTAGGTGGCCCACTTGGTTAAGCATCTGCCTTCAGCTCAGGTCATGATTCCAGGGTCCTGGGTCCCCCTGCTCAGTGGGGAGCCTGCTTCTCCCTCTCCCCCTGCTTCTGCCAGCTGCTCCTACTGCTCTGTCTCTATTCCTCTCTCTGACAGGTAAAATCTTTAATGAATAAATAAAATTTTAAGAACCTTTATGATCAAGATTTCTACTGTTTCAGATTGGTATTTCATAGTTAGACCGATCAAAATTTTTCTGGGTATTTTAAGGAAACTTATTAACTAAACTGAATTATACCAGAAGTTTAGAGAAATCAGACACTGCGAAAGGCAGGCTACAAAAGTTCTGTAAAGACAATTTTGTGTGAGGCCGGAAGTAAAGTTCGGATTTTACCTATTACCATGCACCCCTTGTTTGTAGCTCTTCCATTAACTCAGGGTTTCTGTCAAGGTCAAGAGTGCAGCACTAGCCTCTGTCACCTCTGAAACCTGATTAGCTGGCTCTTACTTCAACCACATTGACCAAACTTACATTCTGTACAATGTCAAAAATGCCCAGGGAAGAGTTCCCTGACTCCCACAGAGGCTAGCTACTCTCCCCACCTTCTGTTTTATGCATTCTTCCTATAAAGGCATACCATATTTTATACATACATACATATATGTGTGTGTGTGTGTGTGTGTGTGTACATATATATACCTACACATATACATCAGTTTAGGACCAGAAATTTATTTTTTGGGAATAAAATATGAAAAGGAGTTAATGTCAATTGCAATGATAATAATAATTCCTGCTGTCATTGAAGAGCACATATCATACACCAGGCTCTTTTCTCTGTGCCATGGCTCAGGGTTTTACAACATTAATCAAAGATTCCCAGATATGTTTATACAATAAGAATATACAAGTTATTAGAAGAACTCGAATTCATATCCCTCCACCAAGATCTGTGGGACCTCTTTGTAACATCAGCAGTGACTAATAAAGGTCATTCTCATTGACCTATTTCCTTTTAAATAGGTTAAAACCTACATTAGGTTATAGAGAAGTCCAGCTAGCCTGTGAAGCTTTTGGTTTCTTTAGAGTTCTTAGTACATACCTCTTCTGATCCTTACTGTAAGGGCCTATTTTGCCAGAGCGATGCCATCTGGTTAAACAGTGATTTTGTTGTTTTACTGCATAAACTGACCCCGCCCCTCCCTCAGGGAACTTACTTAAAAGCAAGTCCAGGAAACCAGTCCCAGGTAACAAAGCCCAACTACAAGGGCAGGTCAGGCCAGGTGGAGACATCCAATCAGTGGGGAGCACATACTGTCTCCCTAGCTACCAAGGAGTGTGGGTCCCGCCTTTTGGGCACCAATTCTGACCAAGGTGATAGGCTAGTTCAAATATCTACTAGGGTAAATTGTAATTCAATTGGTCACTCGTGTGTGACCTAGCATGACTATGCAGCTTTCTCTGTGTGTTGCAATCTCATTGGCCACCTGTGTGTGGCCAGGCCCAACCACATGGCCTTTGCTCTATAAAAGTTAGTCAGTAAGGCAGGGAGGGATCACCTCTTTGTAAGAGACAGCCCCGGCCCGTCAGTTTGATTCTCTGTGCTTGGTGCGAAAAAAAGCTTTGCTTGACCTTGGCTTTGTATCAGTCTCGCTCCTTTGATCACAGACCCATTATTGGGGGACCTAACACTTACATGCTGATTTCATGTTTGATTCTCAAAGAGTATATTGCCTATATTTCTAAGTTCCTTGTAGGGAGGGGACTGCACTATTGGGAACTAGCACAGGAAGTCTCCTTTCTTATATAGTTTTGGTAAGACTCAATAATGATAATATGATAATTATAAATGATAACATAATAATTATTACTGTATTAATAACTAATTATATATTATTATTAATTTATAACATTATGTGCCAGACACTGTTCTATGCATTACAGATGTTGAGCCTTTTAACCCTGACAACAACTTTATGAGATAGGTACTGCTATAGTGCTATAATCTTCATTTTTAAGAAGATAATGAGGCATAAAGAAGTTAACTACCATGACCAAGTTCACATAACCAGTAAGGGGTGGAGTCAAAATTCATACCAGGCAGCTATCTCATGAGTAATGGAGGTCGATCTGGGGTTTCCTTTTTTTTTTTTTTTTAAAGATTTTATTTATTTATTTGCCAGAGAGAGAGAGCAAGTGAGCACAGGCAGGCCGAGTGGCAGCAGAGGCAGAGGGAGAAGCAGGCTTCCTGCTGAGCAAGGAGCCCAATGTGGGACTCGATCCCAGGATGCTGGGATCATGACCTGAGCCAAAGGCAGCTGCTCAACCAACTGAGCCACTCAGGCATCCCTGGGGTTTCCTTTTTGTTAAAGAAATATTGTTTTACTTTTTTCTCAATATAATGACAGGTGCCCTTCATTCAGTGAGAAAATCTGCACTTGTGACTCAGAACTAACTCTTCTTTTTGTCATTTTTACATAGAAGGCTGGTTTAATCTACATGTTGCCTAGATGAGAGATGTGGAACAAATGTGGAAATTTTACTTAAAACAGAAAGATAAACATTGGAAGTAGGATAGTGACAGGAAAGGGAAACAATGTAAAGCGTTAGCTCTTCGAGAACTAGTTGAAGAGAAGATAGTCTCTGGGTGTCTGCTTACTTGCTCTTAATACATTCAAATTATGTGTTTTAGCAATTTTTCTGTTCTTCAAAATAACTTCAGGAGTGGCTCAGATCCAATACTTTAATTTTTATAAGCTTATAAAAAATTATGAATGCAGGGGGGTCAAATTTTAGTAGAATTTGAGTTAATTTTGGATGCTTTCACTAATGAGATGACAAAGTGGCATAAAGAAACCTGCATCTAATGAGAAGTATATAATTAAATGTTTAACATCAACTTTAAGGAATGAAAGTTATTTTCCTACTCTTTTTTTCTCTGATGAACAAGAAATTAAAGTGATGAACCACTAAATTCTACATCCGAATCTAATATTACACTATATGTTAACTAACTGGAACTTAAATAAAAACTAGAAAAAGAAAAGAAAAAGAAATTAAAAAACTAAAGCTCTAAACAGTGTTTTAGTAGATTAAACAGAAAGACAATATTACAAGAGAACAAAAATATATAATAGAGAGAAAATGAAAGGCTTGTTGATAATATCAAATCTAGGAAAAATAAAGACCGTGCATATAATGGTTTTGTACTAGTGTCTCATTGCAGTTTTAATTTGCAACTCTTTAATGACAAACAGCACTAAGTATTTTTTCTATGCTTTTGTCACCCATTTGTCTACCTTGATGAAGTACCTGTTCAAATCTTTGGATATATTTTAGAAATAATTGGATGATTTATCTTCCTATGCTTATTTTTTGAGAGTTCTTTATACATTTTACATAGAAGCCCATTATCAGACATATGATATGAAAATATTTTCTCCCAGTTAGTAGCTTGTCTTTTCATTCTCTTAACAGTAACCTCTTAAGACCAAGTTCTTCATTTTATGAAGTTCTTCTCATCATTTTTAAAGGGTTTATGGATCATACTTTTAATGTCGTATCCAAGAAACTAATCTAAGGATTAAGATTTTGCCCTATGTTTTTTCCTAGAAGTTTTATAGTTTTAGGTATACACTTAGATTTGTTTACCACTTTGAGTTGATTTTATATGTGGTATGAGATATGAATTGAGGTTCTTATTTGCACTGGATATTTGATTGCCCTAGCACCCTTCTTTTTTTTTTTTTTTTTTTTTAGATTTTATTTATTTATTTGACAGAGGAGGCACAGCGAGAGAGGGAACACAGGCAGAGGGAGTGGGAGAGGGAGAAGGATGCTTTTCGCACAGCAGGGAGCCCAATGCAGGGCTCCATCCCAGAACTCTGGGACCATGACCTTAGCCAAAGGCAGACACTTAGTAACTGTGCCACACAGGCACCCTGCGGTAACACCCTTTGTTCATAAGACTATTCTTTCACCATTAAATTACAGCTCTGCAGCAAAAAAAATAAATAAAATTAAAATTAAAAAAAATAAAAAATTTTTAAAAAAATAAAAAATTAGGCCGAGGAACCAAATAGATTTTTTTTTTGGATTACGGACTATCTTCTTTTTATTTTCCTTTCCATTTCTTTTTTATTTTTTAAAGATTTTATTTATTTATATGACAGAGATCATAAGTAGGCAGAGCAGCAGGCAGAGGAAGAGAGGGGGAAGCAGGCTCCCTGCTGAGCAGAGAGCCCAATATGGGCCTCAATCCAGCGCTGGGTCCCAGGACCCTGAGATCATGACCTGAGCTGAAGGCAGAGGCTTAAGCCACTGAGTCACCCAGGTGCCCCTAGATATTTTTCAAAAAAGACATATAAGTGCCTTTTTTCTCTTCTTAACATGAGCATTCAATAACATAAATTTCTTTGTAAGCACAGCTTGATCTGCATCCCAGATATATTGATACATTATATTTTCATTTTAATTCAATTCAAAATATATTAATTACCTTTGCAGTTTTCTACTTGAATCCATATATTATTTACAATTATTTTATTTAACTTCCAGTAATTTAGGAAGATCTTGTTATTTTTCTGTTATTGATACCAAGTTTAGTTTGGTCAAAGAATATATTTCCTATGATTTTCATTCTCTTAAAGCTCATTTTATGAGTCTATTTTGGTAAATGTCTCATGTGTATTAATAAAAAATAGTTATTCTGCTGATGTTGGATGGTTTGCTGTTTAAATGTCTTTTATATCAAGATTTTCCATTTCTGGGGCACCTGAGTGGCTCAGTGGGTTAAGCCTCTGCCTTCAGCCCAGGTCATGATCTCAGAGCCCTGGGATCAAGCCCCTCATTGGGCTCTCTGCTCAGCAGGGAGCCTGCTTCCTCCTCTCTCTCTCTGCCTGCCTCTCTGCCTACTTGTGATCTCTGTCTGTCAAATAAATAAATAAAATCTTAAAAAAAAAAAAGATTTTCCATTTCTTCCATCTACTAAAAGAAGAGTGTTAAAGTCTCCAACTGTAATTGTGGACTTAGCTCTTTGTTTATATTTTATCTTAACACACTAACCAAAATACAGAGATTGTTAGTTTGGTTAAAAGAGCAAAACCAAACTATTGTTTGCCAGAAACCCACTCACAATATAATGAAATATATAAGTTAAAAGGGAAAAGATGGAAAAGTTACACCACAGATACACCCATCAAAAGGAGAGATAGGTGGATATAATAATATCAGCCTAAACTTCAGGACAAGAAAATTACCAGAGATTAACTGGAACATTGCATAATGATAAAAGGTTCAAATCACCAAGATGAAAAAACAATCCTAAATATGTGTATATCTAACAACAGAGCTTCAAGATACACAAAGCACTGTTTTCTTGCTTGTTTGCTTTTATTTTTGATGCTTTTAAACTGAAGTGTTGGGGCGCCTGGGTGGCTCAGTGGGTTAAAGCCTCTGCCTTCAGCTCAGGTCATGATCCCAGGGTTCTGGGATTGAGACCCACGTCCGGCTCTCTGCTCAGCAAGGAGCCTGCTTCCTCCTCTCTCTCTCTCTGCCTGCCTCTCTGCCTACTTGTGATCTCCAGCTGTCAAATAAATAAATAAAAATCTTAAAAAAAAAAACAACTGAAGTGTTATTTATATACTATATATCTATTTTAAGAGTACAGTTGGATAAATTTTAATAATTGTATATAGTGTATAACCACTTCCACAATCAAGATATACTATAGTTACCTTACCCTAAAAAGACTCTTTTACCCTTTGCACTTTATCCTACACCTTGCAGCCCATCTTTTTCCCCCTGCTCCCCGGTCACAGGCCATCACTGAATGCTTTCTGTTATGCAATTTTCATAATTTCTATAATTTCATAGGAAAGAGATCATTTAGAAATAAATGATATAAAAAGGACATAAATAACCCCTTTTATAGGATTTTTTTTTCTGAAAATGCTTTTTTATATTAATCAATGTTGTGTTCATTAATATTTTATTCCTATCTAAAGTAGTATTGCACGGCTTAATCATACTAGTTTACTGTTCAACAATGGATGGATCTTTGAGTTGTCTCCAGGTTTTAATTAATATGAATAGTCCTGATATAAGTACTTGCAAACCAATCTTTGTGGTGACAAATGTAATTTCTCTTGGAGAAATACCTAGATTGAAATTGCTTGGTTATATGAAAAATAAAGGTTTAACTTTTAAAATATAGCCATTTTGTTTCCCAAATGCTGAATTTTAAAAAATGCTTTACCATTTTGCCCTTTTACTTGCAATGGCTGTCAGTTCTACTTATTATACATCACTGTCAATAACTGGTATTAATAAGCTTCTGAACTTATATCTAGTGGGTGTGTATTTCTATCTCATTTTTATTTTAATTTGCATTTCTTTGATGTCTGGTCATCTTTTCGTGCACTTATAGGCCATTCTTACATGTTTATATATCATTTATGTAATGTGTTCAAAGCTTTTGCCCACTTTTGGGGGTGTATTTGCCTGTTCATTATTGAATCATAAGAGTCTTTATATACAAAGGATACAAACTCTTGCTAGATATATTCTTTGTAAATATCTTCTATTAGCCTGTGTCTTGTTCTTTTGTTTATTTAGTTCTGTCCTGTAAGAACTAAAGTTTTTAATCCTTAATGAAGTTAACTTTATCATTTTGTTCACATTTTATGCTTTTAGTGTCCTAAGGAAAAAAAACTCTAAAAAATAAATCTCTGCCTAACCCAATTAAACAGATATTTTTTTCTCTTTTCTTCTAGAAGTTTAATAGTTCATATTTAACATGTAAGTCTATGGTCCAATTTTGTTTAATTTTTGTCTATGGTGTAAGGTAAGGATAGAAATCCCTAATTTTTTCCTTACCGATCTTCAGTTCTTCTATCACCAATTTTGTAAAGATCATTTTTCCCCATTGAATTACCTTGACAACTTTGTTAAAAATCAGTTGACTTTATAAGTGTAAGTTTTTTATTTATTTCTGGGCAGTTTATTTTGTTCCATTGTCTTTTATATCCTTTTGCCAATAGCACATACTATAGCTTTACGGTAATCTTGGAAAAAGGTAGTTTAAAACTACCAATTTTGTTTTTCAAAAAAATTTTTGGCCTTTTTTTTTTTTTAGGTCCATTGTGTAATTCTAGGTTCTTTCTGTATAATTTTTGTTTTGTTTTTTAGTTTTTGGGTATTTTACTACACAAAACCTCTGGGTATACAATTAAAAAACCTGGGGGAAGGGATAGTGTGTTTCTATAAATGGAGAAAGGGACCACCATATATTTGAAAAAGGGGCATTTGATCTCAGGTAAGAAGGATAGAAGAAATGTGAAAAAAAAAAAAAAAAAAAGGCTGAGAGAATGTCTAGCTCTATTGAGAATGATCATCCACTGTCAAAATAGAAGAGGAAAGCTCAGGCTGGTCTACACGTATGCCAGGATGAGAAAACTAGGATAGGAAGGTAGAAGAACGACTATGCTTTCTAACCTGACTGTTCCTATGTGAACACATGCTCAAGAGAAAAATCCTTAAAAATTAAATGTCTCTGGGTCCACACATAAAAATCTTGGAATTTGCCGTTCTATTTTAACAAGTAAAAAACTGAAACAACCTAACATAACAACTTTTCTTGGATCTGTAAGAGAGAGGAGAACACAGGGCAAACTGCTGTCCCCAAGACTGGAGAGACAGACAAGAGAACATGAGGAATCACGGCTTACCAGAGCTGAGAATCACGAGAAGAAATTGCTGCCGGAATCCATATCCTAGGAAAACCCAAGCTATAACTGATGAAATGCTGGAGGCTCAGTGTAGACACCTCTGAGAGTTAAAAAGTCCAGAGGAACCCAGTCATAGGGGAGCCCCACAGTTTTGTGAGATTTTCTTCCAGGAGCTCAACCGGGTTTTCACAGTGAATATCGGAGGAAAATCCCCTAATGCCTCTGGCAGGAAGAGGAGGAAAGTAACAGCTTTGAAGTAAACCAGAGCACTCTGGTCTTAATAAGACAGCCCTCAGGAGAGTTAAAGAGAGCCTTGTTTAAGAGAACGTAACCATGGGTCACCTGGGTGGCTCCAGTGGTTAAGAGTCTGCCTTCGTTCAGGTCATGATCTCCAGGTCCTGGGATTGAGCACCATGTCGGGCTCCCCTGGCTCAGTGGGGAGATTGCTTCTCCTTCTCCCCCTACCTCTCTTGTGCGTGCTCTCTCTCTCTCTCTCTCTCTCAAATGAATAAATAAAATCTTTAAAATAAAAAAACAAATAAATAAGTAAAAAAGAGAGCCTAAACTGCAGGGATATCATCAAAACATTATTGACCTGAGGCAAAGGAACCTGGTCAACTCCAGTCAGCTGTGGCCTTTCATGTGGGGGAAGGGAAATACCTAAGGCCAGCACACACTGACCATCCTTTTTTTTTTTTTTAATTTTTTTAAAAAATATTTTTATTTATTTATTTCACTGACAGAGATCACAAGTAGGCAGAGGCAGGCAGAGAGAGAGGAAGGGAAGCAGGCTCCCCGCTAAGCAGAGAGCAATGTAGGGCTCGATCCCAGGACCCTGGGATCACAACCTGAACCCAAGGCAGAGGCTTTAACCCACTGAGCCACCCAGGTGCCCCTAACTATCCTGTCTTAACTAATGGGGAAGAAATAAAGAGCTGAGAAACACTTGTGAGGTTCACCCTGGAGGCATAGGCTCTATAAAAGACTTGAGACCAAATTATAGAACATGTCTCATCCTCTCAACTTCAACACCACATTATTAAAGCCTTATTTACCTTAGTTCCTTTACCCAGTAGATCATCTCTCGCTACCAAGAAGAAATTACAAGGTACAGTAAGAAACAAAAATCACAATTTGAAGACACAAACCAAGTGTCAGAACCAGAGTCAGCTACAGCAGGGATATGGGATTATCAGACCAAAATTTAAAACAACTGCGATTAATATGCTTAGGGCCTTAGTGGATTAAAAAAAAAATTCTTTTTAAAAATTCCTAATTAGTGTAATAAATAACAATTTGGAATAACAGTAGAAATAATGTATTTAATTGCATGTACTTAGTATACACACACATATATAATATGTATATAAGATGTGTTTATGGATATTTTAACAACATTTGTTCTCCCCATCCATGAGCATGGAGTATATTTCCATTTGCTTGTGCTATCTTCAGTTTCTCTCATCAGTGTTTCACAGTTTGCAGAGATAAGTCTTTCACCTCCTTGGTTAAGTGCTCCTAGGTATTTTATTATTTCTGGTGCAACTATAAATGGGACTGTTTTCTTAATTTATCTTTCTGCTACCTCATTATTAGTATATAGAAACAATAGATTCCTGCATATTAATTTTGTATCTTGCAACCTTATAGAATTTATCAGTTCTCATATTTTTTTGTGTGGACTCTTTAGGGTTTTCTGTATATACTATTATGTCATCTACAAATAGTGAAAGATTTACTTCTTCCTTATCAATTTGGATGCCTTTTATTCCTTCCTCGTGTCTGACTGCGGTGGTGAGGACTTCCAGTACTTTGCTGAATAAAAGTTGTGAGAGTGGACATTCTCATCTTGTTCCTGATCTCAGAGGAAGAGCTCTCAGTTTTTCACCACTGAGGAGTATGTTAGCTGTGGGCTTTTCATAAATACCTTTTATTGTGAAGAGGTATGTTCCCTCTAAACCTACTTTGTTGAGGGTTTTTTATCATGAATGGATGTTATACTTTGTCAAATGTTTTCTTTCTGCATCTATTGAGATAATCATATGGTTTTTATCCTTTCTGTTGTTAATGTATCACATTGATTAATTTTAGAATATTGAATCACCTCTGCATTCCAGGAATAAATCCCACTTGGTTGTGGTGAATGATTTTTTTAATGTGTTGTTGGATCTATTTGCTAATATTTTGTTGAGGATTTTTGCATCTATGTTCATCAGAGATACTGAACTATAGTTATCTTTTTCTGTAGTGTCTTTATCTGGTTTTGGTATCAGGATAATGCCAGCCTCATAGAATGAATTTGGAAGTTTTCCTTTTCTGTTTTGTTTTTGTTTTTGTTTTTGTTTTTGGAATAGTTTGAGAAGAATAGGAATTAACTCTTCTTTAAATGCTTGGTATAATTCACCTATAAAGTTGTCTGGGAGTTTTTTGATTACTGACTCAATGTCATCACTGGTATTTCAATCTGTTCAAATTTTCCATTTCTTCCTAATTCAGTTTTGGGAAGTTATATGTTTCCAGGAATTTATTCATTTCTTCTAGATTGATCAATTTGTTGATGTGTAATTTTATCATAATATTCTCTTATATTAAAATGCCCATACCACCAAAAGCAATCTACAGAATTAAAGTAGTCCCTATCAAAATACCAGCAGCTTTTTTTTTTTCCACAGAATTAGAACAAATAATCCTAAATTTTGTATGGAACCACACAAGAAACAAAAACAAAACAATATACCAAATAGCCAAAGCAATCTTGAAAAAAACAAAACCTAAGGTATCACAACCCCAGATTTCAAGATATACTATAGAGCTGTAGTAATCAAAACACTACAGTGCTAACACGTAAATAGACACATCGATCTATGGAACGGAATAGAGAGCCCGAAAGTAAATTCATGACTATATGGTCGGTCAATTGTCAGCAAAGGAAGCAAGAATATGTAATGGGAAAAAAGTACTCTCTTAAACAAATGGTGTTGGGAAAACTGGAGAGGTACATGCAAATGAGACTGGACCACTTTCTTACACCATATACCGAAATAAACTCAAAATTGATTAAGGACCTAAACATAAGACCTGAAACCATGAAAGTCCTAGAAGAGAGCACAGGCAGTAATTTCTCTGACAATAAACCATAACAAGATCTTTCTAGATACGTCTCCTGAGACAAGGGAACAAGCAAAATTAAACTCTTGGGACTATCTCAAAATAAAGTTTCTGTACAGTAAAATAAACTACCAACAAAACTAAGAGACAACCTACTGAATGGGAGAAGTTATTTCAGTTTGTCCTTGAACATTACAGGTTTGAACCACAGAGGTCCACTTATACAGCGCTTTTTAGTAATCTAGTTGAACCTTGAACAACAGGAGGTGAGAGGTGGTAGCCCCCTTGTAGTAAAAAATCTGCCTAGAACTTCTGATTCCCCAAAAAGGTAACTACTAGTAGCCTACTCTTGGCCAGAAACCTTACTGGTAACATAGTTGATTAACACATATTTTTTTACATTATGTGTATAATATACTGTGTTCTTAAAATAGGCTAGAGAGGGGCACCTGGGTGGCTCAGTGGGTTAAAGCCTCTGCCTTCAGCTCAGGTCATGATCCCAGAGTCCTGGGATTAAGCCCCGCCTCGGGCTCTCTGCTCAGCAGGGAGCCTGCTTCCTCCTCTCTCTCTCTCTGCCTGCCTCTCTGCCTACTTGTAATCTCTGCCTGTCAAATAAATAAATAAAATCTTTAAAAATAAATAAATAAATAAAATAGTTTAGAGAAAAGAATATGTTCTTAAGAAAATCATAAGGAAGAGAAAATGCATTTGCAGTACCGTAGGTATATTTATTTAAAAAATCGGAACATCGGCAGGCCAGGTGGGACTGGGACAGAGGCAGGCTCCGTGGGAGGTATGGCCCACAGCCCCATAGCTTCAGCTCAATAGCAGCACCTGCCAGGTGGGCCCACGGGTGGTGACAGCAGCCCTGAGGTCTGGTACAAGGGCTCCATCTGCCTGGAGGTGTACCACCAGCCATGGCCATTGGCAGCTGTGCATGTGAGTGTGCCTGCTTCCAGGAGGCCACGGGACCAGGGCACCACTGCAGGGAGGGTCTGTGTTCCTCTGCTTTCCCAGCGCAGCTCTGGAGCCCTACATTCGGAGAACTGGAGAGGGGGGCAGTAGGATACAGGACTCCCACACAATGCCATCTCTACCCTCTGGACACATTCCTCTAGTTCAGCCCAGCCTCCTGCTCAGCAGCCCCAGGCATGAGACCTGAGCATTCCAACAGTATACATGGTAACCTGCAGCCCTGCCAGGTTCTGGGGCTACCAGGGTCTGCCAACAGCCTCAGTGTCCCTGGGCACTCAGGGGCAACTTCTGCACTGTCCCTTCCCATTCAGTCCAGTGGAAACCTGAATGGGCAGGTGCAAATAAATGCCTTGTGACGTTTGCTGTCAAAAAAGAAAAATCTGCATAGAAGAGGACCCACACAGTTCAAATCTCTGTTGTTCGAGGGTCAGCTATACAGTACTGCAATGTATTTTCTCTTCCTTAGGATTTTTTTTTAACATTTTCTTTTCCCTAGCTTACTTTATCATAAGAATACAGTATATAATACACAATAACATACATAATATGTGTTAATTGCCACATAAGCTTTTGATAAGAGTTAGGACTTTTCATTATACCTTTGACCTGTCTAGCATTTCTTTTGTTGCTTTCATCTGGCCCCCTGGATCTTTTTCTAGAACCTCTTGATATATCAGTGAGTTGGTGTAGGCTCTGGCTGGAGGTCAGTTTGTTCATTTCTCCCTTGGAATGTACCTTTAACTCTCAGCTTTATCGGCCTCCTTAATGTGCAGAGAGCTTTATCTTTGTTCAGGTTCCAAATAGTAAGCATTTCTCATACTCTGCCCAATGCGGGTCACTTTTAGCCTTTTACACCACAGTTAAACTCTCCACTCCCTGATGCTACTTCCAGATCCACAGCTCAGTGGGCCCATAGTTTGTTTGTTTTTTGTAAGATTTATTTATTTATTTGGGAGACAGAGATAGAGAGAGCAGGGGGAGGGGTGGAGGGGGAGGGAGACAAGCAGACTTCCTGCTGAGCAGGGAGCTGGAGGCAGGGCTGGACTTCATGACCATGAGATTATAACCTGACTCAAAATCAAGAGTTGGATGCTTAACCAACTGAGCCACCCAGGGGCCCCGGCCCAATAGTTTTTTCAGAACTTTCTGCTTTGTCTTCCATTTCCACTTTTGGTACACTGAAATGTTTACCTTGTTCACTTTCTCCATCTTTGTTATGTGATTAAAACTGGCAGGTCAGGGGACACCTCAAGCATGAACTTTCAATACCATATTAATTAAAAATCTCATCAATTTATTTTACAAGTTCTGCTTACAACGTTTAAAATATAGCCTTCTAGGGATGTCTGGGTGGCTCAGTTGGTTAAGGGCTGCCTTTGGCTCAGGTCATGATCCCAGGGTCCTCAGACTGAGTCCCATATCAGACTCCCTGGTCAGCGGGGATCCTGCTTCTTCTTCTGTCTTCCACTTCCCCTGTGCTCTCTCTCTCTCTCTCTCTGACAAATAAATGAATAAATAAAATCTTAAAATATATATATGTATATATATACATATATATATATATAGAGAGAGAGAGAGAGAGAGAGAGCACCTTCTTTTCCATTATACTGCAAATAGTTTCCAATAGCTTGGCATTGAGTCTTAGGCAAATCATTTCAATAAAAACATATACTTTGAATTAATTCACTTTATCTGAATCTAGAATCCGTTGGCTAACACAGCATGATATTTCCTATTTATAAGAATGATAATTCTATTTGCATTCTTTACTGAATGTCTAGTTAATAAATGTTTTCTTTGCACTAATTTCAAGGCTATGTTGTTGCCATTTTTCAAGCAAGGCCACTAAATATCTTCATTTTCTGAGAAAAATCTGATCTGAATCAATGAATGCCTCCATAATTATAATGAAAATATTTTCATGACAATGAAATTCTAAACATTAGTTTTATTAAAGTGCAATACTTCAGAAGGAAATATGTACTAATTATCAAAACAAAGTATTTTATCTTTTTGCTTACATATGTTAAGTATGACTTTCTTTTTGGTGGAGGAAAGGGAGGATGGAAGACAACTTTTTACTTCTAATATTATGCAGCACTCAAATAAATATTCTATGAACAGCTTTACATGAATAGTTTCTGATTAAGATGTTTAGGGGCCTGGAATATTTTTATGACAAAAAAATCTGTTTATATTTCAAGTGAAACTGCATATATTCGATACAAATATTGTCTCACAATTTAACATCCAGTGTCCATACAGAAGTGCAGATCACTTGCAGGCTATACAAGGAACTGGAATGCACAAAGTTTTTTGTGCTTTTTTCCCCTCACAAGTTTTTTGTTTGATATTTTCATCAACTTGGTGTGCACAAAGTGTTAGAGATATTTACAATAGTAAAGTATATCGACATGTCTAGTGTACCATTCTGCATCTTGTAGAACTTAATAATCTAACCTGAATGACTACATGTGATATTCCATAGTAATAATTCATAGAGAAAAGGAAAACGTTCCATTTCATTCTTTATCATTGGTATGGACAGGAAGTATTTTGCTGCTAGACCACAAGGATTTTTTTTTCCTTGTGACTCGAGCAAAACAGCATCCAATCCAATTAAAAAGCTGTTCTTTCCCTGTTAGTTTAAGAAGTCAGCACCCACACTTCACTGTGGTGTTCAGCTTTCAGTTATTAACAGCTCTCTTGACATCTTATTAAATTGGAGAGGCTTTCAGACCCAAGATTAAATGGCATGTATGAATCTCTTTATATTATTTGAAATATATATTCTATCCACATAAACTACTATTTCTATTATCTTAATTTTGTACAGCACAATAAATTATGTGAATTATTACTCATAGGCCCTCAAAGAGGGTTATTTTTCAAAAAGGAAGTAGCCACATAATAAAAAGTTTAAAGCAAAATCACCAAAGAAAAAGTCTCTAATCATTAAAAATGCTTTTTAAATTTTTTATTTTTATTCATTCATTCATTTATTAAAGATTTTATTTATTTATTTGAGAGAGAGAGTGAGAGAGAGCATGAGAGGGGAGAAGGTCAGAAGGAGAAGCAGACTCCCCGCAGAGCTGGGAGCCCGATGCAGGACTCGATTCTGGAACTCTGCGATCACGACCTGAGCCGAAGGCAGTGGCTTAACCAACAGAGCCATGAAGGGGCACCACTTTTTTTTTTTTTTTAATTTGGAGGAAGATGAGGCACATCAGACATCAGCTATTTTCTATGGTAATCTAAGACACACAGTGGAATAAATCATAAATCTCAATTCTACATGATAGATTCCCTCCTCCCAGGAGTAAAAGTATGCTTGTAGTACCCGTATTTAGAAAGGGAATCTTTTTTCTTTATCTTTTCTTTTTTTAAGATTTTATTTATTTATTTGACAAGTAGACAGAGAGTCAGGCAAAGAGAGAGGGATAAGTAGGCTCCCTGCTGAGCAGAGAGGCTGATGAGGGGCTTGATCCCAGGACCCGGAGATCATGGCCTGAGCCAAAGGCAGAGGCTTAACCCACTGAGCCACCCAGGGCCCCGTTCTTCTTTTTCTTTTAAAATTTAATTTAGTGAGGTATAATTTACATACAATAAGATGCATATACTTTAATTATAGAGTTTGATAAGTTTTTATAAATTCATACGTGCATAGACATACACACACTGACCTGACAATAATATACAGAATATTTTTATCACCACAGATATTCCTTCATGTCAACTAGAGTCAATCCCTAATCTCCATCCTTGGCTCCAGACAATTGCTATCATACTTACACTTTATCATTAAAAAATGTTTCCTAGACTTTGACACAAGATGGTCAAATGTATGTATCACTTTGTACCTGGCTTATTTCAGTAAATGTATTTTTTAAAATTAACTTTCCATAATAGGATAATTTTAGATTCACAAAAGAATTGCAAAGATGGTACCTCACACCCAGCTTCCCCTATTAAAATCTTACATTAATTAAAATGTAATTAATGTAATTAATATGGTACATTTATTACAACTAATGAACCCGTATTGGTACATTAGTATTAATTAAAGTCATATTTTATGTACATTTCCTTACTCTTTAACCTAATGTCCTTTTTTCAGTTATAGGAGCCCATCCAGAATATTGCATTACATTGACTCATGGCATTTAGTTGTCATGTCTCTTCTCTGTGCCACTTTTTCGGATTTTTCTTGTCTTTGATGACTTGACAGATTTGAAGAATACTGCTCAGCTATTTTGAAGAATGTTCCTCAGCTGGGACGTTTCTGACGTTTTCTCATGCTTACAAAGCGCAAGGGGTTTGGAGTGGAAGACCACAGAAATAAAGTGCCATTCACATCACATTCTATCAACATGACTTTCTTCATTGATGTTTACTTTAATCACCTAACTGAGGTAGTGATTGTCGGATTTCTCCAACGTAAAGTAAATCTCCCCACCCTGCCCACCACCTGTCACTTCCATGCTGCACCCTTGGGGAGGAAATCACTAACTGCATGCTATACTTACAGAATGGGGAATCATGCCCACATCCTTCAGTATGGAATACCAATGTAAATTATTTAGAATTCTGCGTAGATTTATTTATTATCCCCTGTTTAGTTCTTTAATAAATCACTTATTTATATCAGTATGGACTCGTGCACACATTTAGCTTAAACTTTGAGTTATAATACAACACTATGTTATTAATTTTGTTCCAGTTTTGGCCTTCTGGAGCTCTTTCAACGGCTCTTTTTGCCCTTGATATACTCCTATTATTGTAGTTTTTCTGTTTTGTTTTGGTTCAGTTAGGTTTTTGTTTTTATTTTTGAAACTACCTTACTTGATGTCACAAGATTCTCCAACCTTGTATATTCTCTGCTGTAGCCCTGAATCTGTCATTTTACCAGTAAGTGTATATTGCCAGCACGTACCATGGAATGGTATGAGAATGATACTTTATCTGTGTGGTTTTCTCTCAAAACCTAAAATCACAATCTAAACATGAGAACAATTGAAGAATGCTACTAGATACAAAGAGCTAGCTATGCTCATTTACTGAGATATATCATCACTTCAAGGCCTTCTCTGTGGATATACAAGTTATCTATCTATTTCTATATGTATCTATCTGTCTCTATATTGAACTCTACATAAAGTTGTACAATGCCTCCACTCTAATCTGTTACTATGTGGATAATTTTAGCCATTTCCCATTGCTTATTAGTAAACTCCCACTCCAGCAGTAAGAAACTTGATTTACCTCACTTTTTCTCTTTGCCCCTTCAGTGACGCTGTTTCATAGCAACTGAATTACTGGTATATATAAAGATACAATTAACTGGGACTGGGGGATGAGGTATTTTGCAAATCAAGAGTTATAGTTTCATGTATGTTAAACTGAAGATACTTACTAAAAATCCAGGGGAAACATCAAGTAAATTGTCAACAAATGTTAACCATTGTCAACAAACGTTAACCAAATGTGAATTGCAATTATTTTCTTCCAGTCAATGTTTATCTTTGAATTTGATTATGATATAATTATATGTAATTTTGTATTTGTATTTTATATTTAAATATATATAACATATTTTATAGGGAAATTAAAATAAATTTTCTTTATATCCTGATATTTCTTCCAATTGTTATTTGAAATTAAGACATGGTCTGGGTGCTTTAAAGCTGTGTAGCAGAATAATTTTGAATTCCATTTAGCAAATTTCCTTGTAATCATCGTTTTTTCTATCTAATTATGATGAAATTTTGCTCTAAGTAGTTAAGATCTATTATGTCTGTGGTTAAGATCCATTATGTCTATATTTAAAAGTCAAGACCAAGAACAGTGTGAGAGCACACAACTGTCCCTACTCCAATCACAATATGAGTGAAGAGATCTTTGGTTAGCTACTCCTATTTACCTATATCCTCAATTACCTAAAGTTAAGAAGCAAACTATCTTATTTCTTGAGTGACTTAATATACTGCATTGTTATCTCTTCCTTCCTTTATAAATATACTGGTCTACTGGTATATTAGTTAATTTACTTGAGGTTCTATTTTTCAGAATATTAAATTTATAATAAAATTGCACATCTAAAGTATAATATGTAGGAAATAGGTTAAAATAGCCACAGATCATCTGAGTATATTACAAAATGAAAGCTGAGCTCATACATCACAAACAGTTGCCTTTTAATCAATGGTGATAATCTTGACATCACTAGGTTAACACTTTCATGGAAGCAATAGGAGTCAATTAATTGCTCACCAGGAAAAAATACACAAGGTAAGCGAGAATTTTTTTTTTTTAACATAGAAGACACTAATGACAGGAGCTACAGGAATGCTATGCACAATTTTAATATGGATTCTCATCTAAAGGGGAGCAGAAGGAAATTTGAAGGGCAGCTCCGTTTACACAATGACTCTATAGATGTGATACTTTGGTAGTATTGTACTTTTTGTGACATGAATTCTAGATGGTATAAAAAATAATAAGAACATGTTTATAACAGGCAAAATTATGCCATAGAAAGCTCTGAAAGGATAAGAACTTGTCACATAAGTTGTGCCAAAATGAAAAATATAGTCCTTTGTGGTTGACATATAAATACCATTCAGGCCTCCCACTTTTTTTTTGGGCTTATTAGCCATCAAGTAAATTCCATTTGGTATTTTTCCAGCAGAAATTATACATAGGCAAAGTGAAGTCTCTCCATCAGATATACATACTTTCAAATAAACCTGAATATGCTTAATTTATGTATTAATAAGTGAGACCTGTTTCAACCGGTCCCCTACAGTGAGCTAATTATCTACCAGAACACTCTGAACACCCATGAAATCAGCCTGAGATATAGGATTATACACTTCTGGATCTCTACAGGGGCAGAAGATGCTGGTGGACAGGTAAAGCGGAGTGGGAATGATCAGAGTGATATCAGAGGATAAACAGAAGGGGTAATGGAGCCACCAGAAGCAACCCATTGGAGAGTAATACCCCAATACAAAAGTGCTCTGTGATTGAGGACCAGAGTCTAGTTAAAAGCACTCAAAAAGAGCAAAAGATCTTAAAGGGCAGCTGGTGGCATTGGGCGGTCACAGGCATGGGCCTAAACCCACGGACCCAGGATGGCCACCGCCAGGGACCACCCATGCCAGAGAGAGTGTGGCTGTGGAGTCTCCAGTTACCAGTCCTGGAGCCCCCGGGGTCACATGGCTTGTACCACCCCACATGAGGGAGTCTGGTGGTCGCTTTCTAGAAACACAACTTTTTGCACTCTGCGCTCACTGCTCAACCAGAGACTGAACCCTGCTCCCCACCCACACCTGAGAGTACTCCCTGGGGGCACTAGCCTGTGGTCTCTAGAAAGGGCTGAGAGTCTGGACACACCCAGCCGGACTTAAAGGAACTACCCCAGACAGCAGTCCCAGCAAAGGCAGCCACCGGAAGCGGACTCCCTGGACCATTTTCACTCCCGGTTTTGGCAAGGGGGTGCAGGGACAGGCGGGTGGTTCAGGCAACCCCTGAGACAGTGGCTGGGGACATGCACAGCCTGTGGGAGGTTGCGCAGCCAGTGGAGTTTGCAGAGGGGGAGTCTGTGTGTTCTGGACCACCCAGAGGGGAGTGGACTGAGGCTTCTCTCTGAGATGGAGGTCTAGGTGCAGTTTCCTTTCCACGAAACCTCCAAAAAGCCGCAAAAAGCTGCCAAAGAACAAAAACCTCCAGAGAACAAAAGCCCGAAAAACGGGTTTCCACAGACCCCAGTCCCTTGATGGGGGCAGGAGGACTCAACCCAAGCAAGACTGACTGAAAAACAATGGGGCAGGCCCCTCCCCCAGAAAGCCAGCCAAAAGAATGAGAGGACAACCACCACAGGGTCCCCATAAAACTGTAAAACCCCAGTATCGGGGAAAAAAATATATTAAGCTCCCGGTATTGCCCTAAAACCTGTATATTTCATAGATGAAACTTTTATTTTTAATTTGTTCTCACTATTCTTGTTCTGTTTAATTTTTTTAACCTACTTAACATTACAACTAGAGGTTTAATACAACATATTCCATAATAACCTTTTAACTGGAACTTTTTTCATACATATACCTGTATTTTTCTCGTTCTTTCCTATTTTACTTTTTTAAATATACCTATAGATATAAGCTTCAAGGTAATCATCTTTCCCTAATCAATACTACCCCTAGATATAAACCAGTTTTAATCCCCCTTTATCTCTGGAAAGTTGAGTCCTTTAACAAAGATATCAAGATATACCCAGGAAGAATCAAAATAACCTTTCCTGCCCACATCGAGGATTTAGAACCATCCTCCTATCTTTTTCTTCTGTCAGTGTTTCTGTGTATTTGTTTTTGTTCTGGTAGTATATAAATCTTATCCTTGGGGTTCATTTTGGCTGGGTTCTTTTTTTTTTTTTTTCCTTGTCATTTACTTTTTTTGGTCTTCTTGTTTGTCTGTTTTTGTTAGTGTACCTTATAAATCTTACATCTGGGGCCCATTCTGGCTGGGTCTTCTGTTTTTTTTCTGTCTCTCTCTTTCTCTCTCTCTCTCTTTTTTTTCTTTCTTTTTGGTGGTGACTTCTGATTGCTCAGAAGCATTCCAGGGGGCACCTTGCCTGGATCACAGTTGATACATTCAGCTACACATACCCTCAAACACCTCTCAGCAAAATGAGTAGGAGGAAGAACACCCAACAGAGGAAAAATTCAGAGACTGTGCCCTCTCCATCAGAGCTATGGGAATGGACATAAACAGTATGTCGGAAAGGGAATTCAGCGTAACAATTATCCAGGCAACGGCTAGGTTGGAGAAAACCATTAGTGACAACATGGAATCGATTAGGACAGAAGTGAAAGTCACCCAGGAGGATGTAAAAATGCTATCAGTGTAATCCAATCTAATCTAAATACTCTAACATCTAGGGAAACTGAGGCAGAAGATACAATTAGTGATCTAGAGAACAAACTGATAGAGAAAAAGGATCAGGAGGAGGCCTGGAACAAACAGCTTAGAAGCCATGAAAACAGAATTATGGAAATAAATGATGCCATGAAATGTCCCAATGTCAGAATTATTGGGATCCCTGAGGGGGGAGAAGAAAGAAAGAAAGACTAGAAGATATAGTTGAATGAATTCTCCATGAAAATTTTCCCAATCTGGGGAGTGGAACCAGTGTTCTTGTCCTAGAGGCAGAAAGATCACCCCCCCCCCACAAGATGAACGAATCTAGAAAGACCTTGAGGCACTTGATTGCAAGACTGAAGAATCATAATTTTAGACAAGAGCTTTTGAGAGGAACTAGGGGGAAGAGATTCCTTATGTACAGAGGAAGGTCCATCAGAATAGTGTCAGACCATCCATAGACACCTGGTAAGCCAGACATAATCAGGGCAGTAAATGAGAAGAACATGCAGCCAAGAATACTTTATCCAGCAAGGCTGATATTCAAAATGGATGGAGAGATAAAGAGCTTCCGAGACCGGCAAGATTTAAAAGAGTAATGTGACCACCAAGTGGGCACTAGAAGAAATACTAAGGGGGGTTCTATAAAAGAAGAAAGAATCCAGGAGTGTCATAGAACAGTAATTTACAGAGACAATCTATAGAAATGAGAACTTCACAGGCAACATGATGTCAATAAAAACGTAACTTTCGATAATCGCTCTCAATGTGAATGGCCTAAACACTCCCATAAAATGGCATAGGGTTGCAGACTGGATAAAATGACAGGACCCATCCATATGTTGTCTAGAAGAGACCCATTTGGAACCTAAGGATACATCCAGACTGAAAGTGAAGGGATGGAGAAGTATCTTTCATGCCAACAGTCCTCAAAAGAAAGCTGGGGTAGCCATTCTCATATCAGATAAATTAGATTTTAAACTAAAGACTGTAATCAGAGATAAAGAAGGACACTGCATCATTCTTAAAGGGTCTATCCACCAAGAAGATCTAACAATTGTAAATATTTATGCCCCCAGTACAGGAGCAGCCAACTACATAAGACAACTGTTAATCAATATAAAGAGTCATATTGATATGAATACACTAATCGTAGGGGATCTTAACATGCCACTCTCAGTAATAGACAGATCATTCAAGCAGAAAATCAATAAAGAAACAAGAGCTTTGAATGACACATTGGACCAGATGGACCTCATAGATATATAGAACATTCCACCCTAAAACAACAGAATACTCATTATTCTCAAGCATACATGGAACTTTCTCCAGAATAGACCACATACTGGGTCACAAATCAGGGCTCAACTGATACCAAAAGACTGAGATTATTCCCTGCATATTCTCAGACCACAATGCTTTGAAGCTGGAATTCAACCACAAGAAGAAGTTTGGAAGGAATTCAAATACTCGGAAGCTAAAGACCACCCTGTTTAAGAATGCTTGGAACAACCAGGAAATCAAAGAACTTAAACAATTCATGGAAACCAATGAGAATGAAGACACTTCAGTTGAAAACCTATGGGATACAGCAAAGACAGTCCTAAGGGGGAAATACATAGCCATCCAAGCCTCCCTCAAAAAACTGAAAATTCCAGAATACACCAGCTCTCTTTACACCTTAAAGAACTGGAGAATCAACAACAAATTAAGCCAACCTCACACACAGTAGGGGAAATAATGAAGATTAGAGCAGATATCAATGAGATACAAACTAGGGATACAGTAGAACACATCAAGGAAACTAGAAGCTGGTTTTTTGAAAGAATCAATAAGATCAATAAACCATTGGCCAAATTATCCCAAAAGAAAAGAGAGAGGACCCAAAATAATAAAATTATGAATGAAAAGGGAGAGATCATGACTAACACAAAGGAAATAGAAATAATCATCAGAAATTATTATCAACAGTTATATGCCTATAGGTTAAGCAACCTAGATGAAATGAATGCATTCCTGGAAACCTATAAACTTCAAAACTGAATCAGGAAGAAATTGAAAACCTGAATAGACCAATATCTAGTAATGAGATTGAAGCAGTGATCAAAAACCTCTCAAAAAACAAGAGCCCAGGACCTGACAGATTCTCTGGAGAATTCTACCTAACATTCAAGGATGAAATGATACATATTCTTCTGAAGCTGTTTCAAAAGATAAAAACAGAAGGAAAACTTTCAGACTCTTTCTATGAAGCCAGCATTACCCTGATCCCCAAACCAGGCAAAGACCCTACCCACTAGGAGAACTTCAGACCAATATCCCTGATGAATATGGATGCCAAGATTCTCAAAAAGATCCTAACTAATAGGATCCAACAGTACATTAAAAATATTATCCACAAGGACCAGGTGAGATTTATCCCACCAAGAGTGGTTCAACATTCACAAATCAATCAATGTGATAGAACAAATCAATAAGAAAAGAGAAAAGAACTACATGGTCCTCTCAGTTGATGCAAAAAAAGCATTTGACAAGATACAGCATCCATTCCTGATTAAAACTCTTCAAAGTATAGGGATAAAGGGACCATTCCTCAACTTCATAAAATCTATCTATGGAAAAACCCACAGGGAATATCATCCTCAATGGGAAAAGCTGACAGGATCAGGAACACAAGGATGTCTACTCTCACCACTGTTGTTCAACATAGTACTAGAGGTCCTAGCAATAGCAATCAGAAAACAAAAATAAATAAATAAATAAATAAATAAATAAATAAATAAATAAATACAAGATATTCAAATTAGCAGACAAGAAGTCAAACTCTCTCTCTTCACAGATGACATAATACTTTATATGGAAAACCCAAAAGACTCCAACCCCAAACTACTAGAACTCATACAGCAATTCAGTAATTTGGCAGGATACAAAATCAATGTACAGAAATCAGTTGCTTTCCTATACATTAACAATGTAACTGTGGAAAGAGAAATTAGGGGATCAATTCCATTTACTATAGCACCAAGAACCATAAGATACCTGGGACTAAACCCAACCAAAAGAGGTAAAGGAATTGTACTCAAAGAACTACAGAACACTCATGAAAGAAATTGAAGACACAAGAAGATGGAAGAGAATTCCATGCTCATGAATTGGAAAAATAAACATTGTTAAAATGTCTATACTGCCTAGAGCCATCTATAGTTTCAATGCCATCCTGATAAAAATTCCACAAGCATTTTTCAAAGAGTTGGAACAAATAATCCTGAAGTTTGTATGGAACCAGAAAAGACACAGAATTGTTCTTGTTTAAGCCTCTGTCCTTGGGCAAATAACCTAATTTCTATAAGCCTCAGTGTCTTCTTTTGTAAAATGGAAAAAAAAAAAAAGATGAAACCTAGATAAAAACCTCCTAGGATTTTAATGAGAATTACATGAAATTATGTGAGCAGAGCAATACCTGAGATACATTAAGTGCTCAATAGATAGGAGCTATTATTATTCTTGAAATTAATTTATTCTATGATGTTCAGAGGTATTATCTTAAGCAACAATAAAGTGTAGTGGGTAAGAGTTTGAGATTGAGTCAGACAATTCTAGTTCCAAATCCTTGCTCCATCTCTTGCTAATTTTGTTATAAGTCAAATTACTAATCCTCCTTGAAGTTCAGTTTCCATATCTGTAAAATGATGATAAAAGAGTTGATCTCACCAAGTCGTTCTAGAGATTTGACTAGAGAATCCCTATAGATGTGTGGTAGAGGAATAAGGTTTACTAGGAGCTCAATATTAGTTATTGAAGTTTTTATTGGCAAGACTCAGCTAATGGTAATGCTGATCCTGCTTCTGACTCCTAGATGGACTTACTAAAATTCTTGCTCAGCTAGGACCTCTTGTGTGAGCATCTGGGGAGGGCTATTTTCAACCATCTGCCATGTTATTCATAACTGGATTTCAGTAGAGTTAATCAATGTCTTCTCTTCACCCTGTTTCTAATGTTCTCAGCCAGTTCATCAAACTGCTCTGCTAAATATATCCCATAAACATTTATTCAGTGTTTCAAGTCCCTATATGTTGTTATCTTTTGCCACCATGGGGATGTAGATAAAAGGAAAATTACAAAATTTAAGAATTCTAAAAATGAATAAGTAGTCATTATTCCTATCTCCTATAAACAAAGCTAGAGTTTAATTTCTCAGCTTTTCAGATTGTCCTGTAAGCTGAAAATAGAAACATCTCTAGACAGAGATCTGTCAGACTTTTCCCCGTAGTCCTTCCTACTCTAACATATGGATCCCACTCCATATTTTCTACAACACAACCCTCAATGTCTTTGTAATAATCAGAACCTATTGTTACTGACAGAATCCAAGTCATCCTTAACGAAGCACTCACTAAAGGCTACTTAACAGATTAACATAATCTCTGACCCTCACCAAGCCCCATAAGGCAGATATCTCCAGTCTCACTTTACAGATGTATAAACCAAAACTTTGAAGATGGAGAAAAGATGAAGTTTAAAATTAGGTCATGATCAATGTACCAGACTATCACTCAAAAGATAATCTACATGATCAGTTAAAGACTCTTAAAAGTTGCAGGATATATTCATGACTCAGTGGGATCTCCAGTCTATTTCTCCCATGTCTGTCCTCAGTCTTACCTATAAAATGTTAGCACATGCTGCTTCTTGTCACTATACCTGCCCCACTAATAATTGTGAACTATGTTAAAAGAGCACAAAACTTTGAAGTAGCAAAGGATACACTTAAAGGAGTTTTATTTTCACTAGAAGATGATGTTTGTCTTTACAAAAACATTTATAATGAGAACATTCTAAAATAATGCAATCCATTGCAGCCAGACTGAGGACAGTGTATGGTCATGTTACATGGAGTCACATATCCAATTTCTTCAGTCAAAATTTTGTAGTTATCTGGATATAGATCCTGGACATATCATTTTAGATTTTTACCTAATTATTTCATTTTTTGGTGCTAATTTAAATGATATTGTTTTTAATTTCAAAGTCTACTTGTTCATTGCTGGTAGATAGGAAAGCAATTGAGTTTATACACAAATTTAGTATCCTGTGCCTTTTAATAATAGATTGTTAATTCCAGGAGGGTTTTTGCATGTATATATGTGTGTGTGGGTTGATTACTTCTGATTGTATACAGAAATAATCATGCCATTTGTGAGAAAAAAGTTTTATTTCTTTCTTTCCAATCTGTATACCTTTTATTTCCTTGTCCTGTCTTATTGTACTAGCTTAGATTCCTAGTAGGATGTTTAAAAGGCACGGTGAAATGGAGCATTTTTGCCTTGTTTGTGATCTGGTGGGGAAAGTATCCAGTTCCTCACCATTAAGTATGATGCTAGCTATAGGTATTTTGTCAATATTCCTTATGAACTTGAGGAAGATTCCCCCTATTCCTAGTGTGCTGAAAGATTTTATCTTAAATTATGCCAGATTTTGCCAACTGCATTTTCTATGTCCATTGATATGATCGTTGATTTTTCTTCTTTATCCTTTGTTATGGTGGATTTTATTGATTGACTTTTGAATGCTGAACAAGCTTTGGGTAGCTGGAATAAACCTCACTTGGTTGTAGTACATAACTCTTTTTAAACACTTTTTCATTCAATTTTGTTAAATTTTGTTAAGAATTTTTGCATATATATACTCATCAGAGATAATTGGTCTGTAGTTTTCTTTTCTTGTTATGTATTTACCTGGTATTGGTACTGGGTATTGGTTTTGGTATTAGGGTAATGCTAACCTCATATAATTAGTTAGCAAGTGTACCCTGTTTGCATTTTCTGGGAAAGATCTTGAAAAATTACTATCATTTCTTCCATAAATGTTTGACAGAATTAACCATTTAGACCACATGATCTTGGTGCATTCTAATTAAGAAAGTTTTTAATAACTGGTTCAATTTCTTTAATCAATATAGACATATTCAGATTATCTCTTTCTCCTGTGAGTTTCTTTTTCACTTTTTAAAAAATTATTATTAAAGTATAATTAATATACAATGTTATATTAGTTTTAGGTGTATAATATATTGATTTGACAATTCTACATAATGCTCACTGAGATAAGTATAGTCACTGTCACCATACAAAGTTATTAAAGTATTATTGACTATATTCTCTATGCTGTATTTTCATCTCTGTGTCTTATTTATAAATATGTTTGTACCTCTTGATCCCCTTTATCTATTTTGCCCATCACCCCATTACCTACCATCTGGCAACCACCAGTTTGTTCTCTGTATGTAAGAGTCTGGGGGTGGGGGTGTTGGTTTCCTTGTTTGTTTTTGTTTGCTTGTTTTGTTCTTTAGATTCCAAGTGAAATGATGTGGTATCTGTTCTTCTCTGTTTGACTTATTTCACTTAGCATAACTAGAACAGAACTATAACAAATAATCCTAAAATTTGTATAGACCACCAAAGCCCTCAAATAGCCAAAGTTATCTTCAGAAAGAAGAACAAAACTGAAGTATCACAGTCCCAGTCTTCAAGATATTCTACAAAGCTATAACAATCAAAACAGTGTGGTACTGTCATAAAAACAGACACTTAGATCAACAAAACAGTGTAGACTGTCCAGAAATAAACCTGCACTTATATGGCCAATTAATCTACGACAAAAGAGGCAAGAATATAATGGAGACAAGACAAATTTTCCAATAAATTGTGCTGGGAAAACTGGACAGCTACATTTAAAAGATTGCTATTCTTTTAAAAAATATATTTTTCTCTTTGCATTTCAGGTTGGGGAGTTTCTACTGACATATCAAGCTCACTTATTCCTTCCTCGGTTGTGTTAAGTCTACTGATGAGCTCAGTGAGGCATTTCTGCTTCTGTGTTTCTATACTAGAATTTCTTTTCTATTGTTTCTTTGAATTTCTCTCTCAGCCTATACTACCCATTTGTTCTTACATGTTGTCTACATTTTCTATTATAACTCTTAACATAGAAAGTATTTGTCTAGGGGCTGCAAGTTGTAAGGAAATACAATTTTATCAACATTTCTTGTTGATAAAATTGTATTTTTCACCTCTCATCCATCCATTATTTGTTATAAGGAGTTATTATAAGGATTTGACTCAGATGATTCTGGAGATTGGCCAGTTTCAAAATCTGCATTCAGCAAGCTGGAGACATGGAAAAGCTGATGATATACTTCTAGTTCCAGTCCAAAAGCCTGAAAACTAGGACTGTTGATGGTGTGCAGTTCAAAAGTCAGTAGTCTCAAGACCCAGCAGGAGGTGATGACTCAGTTGAGTCTAAAAGCAGGAAGAATCTGATGTCCTAGCTCTAAGGCAGTCAGGCAGAAGGAATTCTCCCTTACTCAGACTTTTTATTCTAGTCAGGCCTTCAGTTGACTGGCCTTAGGGAAAGCAATCTGCCTTACTGGTCCATTCATTCAAATGTTAATTTCATCCAAAATACCCTTACCAATAATAAAACTAAATATCTGACTACCCCTGGTCCAGTCTAGTTAATACATAAAACTAACCATCATAGCACACTTTGAAATTTTTTTTTGCTAAAAACTGGAAAACATGTATTAAATAACAGGAACTGAAATAAATAGGGCAATAGTGTAAGGTTTTATGTTAATTTTACTAAGAGTTAAGTTGTGCTTCATGTTTGCTGAAACTATAACTGATGTGGAAAACAAAGGCAAAAAGAAATGTTGATAAAATTGTATTTCCTTACAACTTGCAGCCCCTAGACAAATACGTGAAACTGGAAGAATATGGCATTCCTCCAGGAATTCCCAACTGTCTTAATGTCAACACTTTGCTAAAGGCAAAAAGCAACCTTAGCTTACCAAACCTCTAGGATCCTGTTAGTCTTCCATAATGTAACATTCCAAAATCCTTTTGGAAAATTCCTTTACCTCTTCCTCCCCCAACTTAAAAGTATGTAATCAATAGCTCTTTCTACTCACAGGTCCTATTTATGTGGTGGTTTTACCACCACAAATATCCCAAGAATTCTTTCTTGACTGTTTGCTTGCAGACCCCAATATCAAATCACATTATTTTGGTGTCCAGTTTGGGGACTGAGTGTTGCATTTGGATTCTGAGCCTTGGTGCAAACTTCCTCTTCTTTTACTTTCATTTCAGGGACTTTTCAAGAGTACTGTCTGATTGGAACACTTTCATGTCAGTTACTCAGACCACAGTACTCTGGCCCATGACTACTCTATGGGAAAGAATAAGAAGCCTGCCTTTTGCCTGGAAGCTATTACCCTGGCTAGAATGGCAAGAAGACCCAGAAATTTGAGGCCTTCTCTTTATTCCTATTCTTATACAGAGTTGTCTTTCTTAGGCATGGGACAGCCACTAAGTCACTAGGAGAGCTCCCAATCTGAAGACTCTTATATAAGGTTTCTTCATCAGTGGTCTAATGTGATCCATTTCACATCTCTGGTCTAGTCACTTCTGGATATGAGAACTCCACTTGGAGCTGACTAAAATCAGTACCAGACTGAATTAAGACCCAACCAGGAACCATTTCCTAGGGAACTTGACTGTAAGGACCACATGTGTTGGAATGTCACTTAGATTATGATGGATTTCCATCTCTACTGTTTTCCATCAATGTCCTTTACTAACTAAAGTTACAAAGTTGGATAATTTCCCCTTATAAAACTTTTCTAGTATTTTCCATGGGTTAAAAACTGGGTTCTCCACAGGACAGCAAAGAAAGGTATTTTGGTCCATTCACCAGCACCCTTTTGAAGTTAGAATACAATGGGGAAGTGGTTTGGTGGGGAGGATGCTGGCCTCCCTCCTACAGGACAGGGCAGCGATCATAGCAATTTCATTCGAGGGATGACTCTAATTGCTTTGACATCAGGAACCTCTGACATATTCTGCATGGGATGCCACCTGGGACTCAGGGGTGGATTTTCTTGATAATGGATCTTTTAGGCTTCTTCCTCAGTTTCCAAGGACTCTCCTTTAGGATGCTTCTTAACCCATGAAAAAATTTGGATTACAAGATTTAAAAAAAAGAAGAAGAAAGAAAGAAAAGAAAAAGAAAAAGAAAAGAAAAGAAAATTGATCTTCTATAAGACTGCATGGGCTCGGTACTCCTTAGGAGATGAGGAAAAATGGCCCACTAATAGGACACAAACTTCAATGTGATTTATCAGTCAGATCTCTTTGGGAAACAAGGTAAATGGACAGAGATAACTTAGGTTCAGGCCTTCATGGCCCTAAATGAGAACCCAAATCTATAGGCCTCTTGCAGAAAGTGTTTGGCCAATAACCAGGCTAGTAAACCTCCTCTTAACATATTGGGTGATTATCTAAATAGGTTTCTTCCTAATAAATCCAGGGTGCTAGAGCAAACACAGGCCATCCCTAAGGAAGGGGACAATGACTCTCTCACTATTCTTCCTAATAGACCCAGGTTACTCTTGTAATGTGGGATTTCTCCCTTATTCATTTCCTGGGTTAATGGCTATGATAATTGGAGCCAGTTGTCTCTGGCTAGTCTACCTCAGAATGAAGACTTGAAGCAAGTCCATTCCCAAGGAGCTGCCAAAACTCCTTTTGTTTCAGGCAGGTTGCTGGTCTTCTCCAGCCTGACAAGGACTGCCTGGTTCCACTTGTTGGTGGAAAAAACAGGGAGGGATCTGCTTATCTGTATGAACTGGAGAGCTTTACAACCAGGATTCCTCTTTCTCTGCCCTCTGGGTTTGCATCTGCCTTTAGCCTTGTTCGCAGCACCTCCCCTTGTCTGCTTCCCCTCCCACTCTTCCTGTTTCTGCACTACCTTGGGTAGGGCCTACACAACTGGTTCCCACACCATTCTGGGTACTTCCGGCACCACTGGAATTTATTGCTCTTCCTCCTACCCTCACTCTCAAGGAGTAAACCCTTGGACATACACTGCCCACTTTAGATTTCCCCACCAGTGTCCCAGGTAAAAATTGACAATGGGGAAGAAAAAACTGATTGACTTTTAAGTGGACCCAAGTGGAACATATTTGGTATTTAAACTAATTTAAGTTTCTTGGTTTAAGTAAGATAGACATGTCTTTGTAGTTATCAGCATTATACAAAATACTGTTATTCTACCAAGGTTTACTTAAGGTCAAATAAGCTCATGATTTCTGTTGCAATTTGTCAGCAAAAAATTACTTACAGTAATGGCTAACTTTGTCTGTTTCAAAGTTTTCATGGGTAATTGTTAAGATAACTTTCAAAGTCTTTGGTAACCTGAAACTTTAAAGTTTTGCTTGGATGATAAACTGAGTTCATTAGACATCTAAGTCTTTTCCAAATGAGATAAAATACTAAAGCACTGATTACTAAACATAAGGTTTATCTGCTTTTGACTTCTTATTGCAGAGAAACTAAGGATATTTGGATCTGTTGGAAAACACGCTTTGTGCTTAATTGATTCATAAATTTGCCATCTAAAGAATTCTGAGGTAACAATTCACAGTTGGTTACTACTTAGTTTTCACTGGAGTCTAAGGTTTCTAAGAGTTAAAATTCTGCTAAATATAATTAAGACTGATGAAAAGAAGGAAAATCTTTGGAAAGGAATTTTATATGCCCTCAGGATGGACTAAAGTTGAGATGAATGGATTTTAAAAGTACACTGCTTTAAGACTGAAATTCTGCTTTGTCTCTATTAAAATAAAGTTTTCTTGGATTGTTGATCTGCTCTTGATAAGAAAATGTAAACAAAGTTTTTATTTTCTTTTTTCTTTAACTGCCCAGAAAAAAAGTTTCTATGTTTTGTCTTTATCAAGTCCTTGATTATCTGATCCTATTTAGGCATGTGCTTTAAAACTTTTTGAGGCTTTTAACAAACTTCTCTAAAATTTGAATTGTAAATTAAGTCTCTGACTAATTAGGCCTTTTTATTTTGTATGTTAGGTAACTCCACAAGCATAGTTAAACAAATGATAAGCCTTAGGTTATGCTGTTTGGGTAAATGCTATAACTATTCAAGAGGTTATATGCGATTCTTTAAAGTTTTAATATGTTTTGGTATAAGGCCATCACTTGATATTGTGATTATTGAGGTGTTATGTGTCATAGAAATAACTGGATTTTCTTGTCAGCTATATTATAATGTAATCTCATCAGATTAAAAAAAAAGATTTTATTTACTTATTTGACAGAGAGAAACATAGCTAGAGAGGGAACACAAGCAGGGGGAGAGGGAGGAGGAGGAGCAAGGTGCCCCTGTGGGGCTCAATTCCAGGACCCCAGGATCATGACCCTAGCCAAAGGCAGGCCCTTAATGACTGAGCCACCAGGCGCCCCTCATCAGATCTTTTAACAATGTCCATTTTTGAGTCCTTTATCATTTATAGTTATTGTTCTTATACTCTCATGAAATGTGTTTCGTCTTCAAGGAGATTCATGAAAAGGGCTTTTGACAAATACAGGTATTGATATCTTTAAGATCATAAAACTAAAATGGATAAGAATTTCTAGAACCAACTAGAAAGGCTCATTAAACTGAATAAGAATTAATAACACGGGATTGAATAAACTGGGGAAGATGATTACAGTTTTTGTGACTCTTGTTTGAAATATTGCTGGTTCTCTAATGCTTGTTTTTCCAGATGAAGGAAACTTTCTCTAAAATAATCTAAGACTTACAGAAATGCAGTATTTGCATAAAGTATTTGCTTATGAACAAACTGAAGCATTTAACTTTTCTCTCTAACCTGAACTCTCTGAAATTCAGAAAAGCCTCAATGAGTGTTCTTTCTTTCATGGTAATTACAGTTATTAGCATAAGTTCAATAAGAATTTGTTCTTCTTGTAACAGGATATCATTGGAAGCATTGGTTATTTTACCAAGGCTTTGACAGGAATGTCATATTTGAGAAACACGTATAGACTCAGATATGACCAAAGAGCTTTAAGGAACTAAGGTTGATTTTATGGAGCCAAAAATCCCCTTAGAAATGTTGGCCTAATACTTCGCTTACAGAGTTCCCAGCAGCCTTACCAGATGAGTAAAGAATGTCACTTCCTGGCAGGTGCAGGAACCTCAGTTTTTTTTGATGACCTCAAAAAGAGCAGTTCACTGAAATCTACAGGTATTACTGGCTGGTCTCATGGCAAGCATTTGGCTTGGCTTCTGGCCTAGAGAGGCTACTAAAAATTCAGTATAGAGATTCCTTATAAAAAATTATAGTAAAGCAGATTTTTAAAGATTTATATGATCAATCACTGTTTTTATCGAGCTTATTTAAATAATTACGTCAAGTTTATTAAAACTGAACTTGCTTTATAAACAAAGTAGTCTTGGTTTGGCTATCTCTGATTAAAAACGAGGGTGATTATAGAGAGAAAATGTTTCAGTAACATCTTGGTAGAGATTAAATTTTAATACCTTTTCCTGAATTCTTCTGGGTTTCCTCAAATATCTAGCTATTACTCTCCAAAGGTTCCCAATCTTCTTCCATTCTCTTGACATAAAGTCACTGCAGACTAAAACTGTTCTTATGCCTGAACCTGACCATCATACTTCTATACAACATAACTGTTCAGAAGTTATTGATGTTGTTTATTCTAAATGCAGATCAGACTTAAAAGATTCTCCTATTGATAATGAAGATGACTGTTTTTTTTCCCCACTTGCCAATGATTCCTCATAATTAAGATATTTTTAAGGCTAGATATCAAACAAAGAGGGCTTCTTGATGATTTTTCCTTTAGCCATGTTTATCCCAGGAGTTACCTCTACTGATGTAAAATTGCAAATAGAGAATTTAGCCAAGTATACAATGGCCACCTTTAACCACCAATATGCAGTCACGTACAAATTCAAATGATGGCTCTCCAAAACTGAATGGCCTTTTATATCCTGCTGTGGCTCAAGGAGAGACCTATGCTTTATTTAAAAAGTGTTATGTAGGGGTGCCTGGGTGTCTCAGTCCATTAAGCATCTGCCTTCAGCTCAGGTCACGATCTGAAGGTCCTGGGATCTAGTCCCACATTGGGCTCCTTGCTCAGCTGGGGAGCCTACTTCTCCCTCTGTCTACCACTTCCTCTACTGTGCTTTCTCTCTGACAAATAAATTTAAAAACATAACAAATAAATAAAAAAGTGTTATGTATATACTCCAGATTACCACAAAACTGTGACAGGGTTACTAGAAGACATGAATATTCAAATTGGCACTTTAAATGATCTCTCTCTCTCCTTTAATGATTGGTTAAACTCCTAGACTGAAGGAGATTTTTGTTAACCCTCAAAGGACTCTTATTTGGGTTTCTCTTTTTTTAATTCTAATTATGTTTTTATTCTAATTATATTTTATTCTAATTATGTTTATTCTAATTATTTTATTCTAATTATGTATGATTTTTGTTAACCCTCAAAGGACTCTTATTTGGGTTTCTCTTTCTTTTTTTTATTCTAATTATGTTTATTCTAATTAGAATAATTATTCTAATTATTTTTTTATTATATCTCTCCACCTGTACTGAGAGTCCTTCACTTCCATAACTTCAATGTAACAGATGACCCTTTCTACTCAAAGAGGTCCATATACGTTGTCTACCTTGGATTCAGCTCCCTCTGCCTTTGGTATATATATATTTATATATGTTATAGTTATATAAAATATATATGTGTATTGTTATACAAGTTAGTATATATAGTTTTATATATATAAGTTTCCCAATTGACCAATGTAGACCCACAAGTACGGACCTCTCCATTTCCCTATTCAACAGGAAGAAGTTACAGAAGATAAAACCTTCCACTGTCAGCCACCTTGAAGATTTAAGGTCAAAATTATTTTGGTGGGGGAGGGAGGGGGATGATGTGGTGAACAAAGACAAAAGGAAATGTCAATAAAATTACATTTCCTTGCAACTTGCAGCCCCCTGACAAATACTTGAAACTAGCAGAGAATGACATTCCTCCAGGAACTCCCAACAGTCTTAACGTTTACACTTTATTAAAGGCAAAAAGCAACCTTAGCTTGACAATAGCCAGATCTCCAGGATCCTGTAAGTCTTCTTCAACATGAAAATCTGTTGGAAATTTTCCTTATCTCTGCGCATTCTCCTCACCCCCTTAAAATATATATAATCAATAGGTCCTCACAATCCCAGTAGGGCTCTTTCTGCCTACAGGTCATATCCCCATTCTTTAATAAAACCACTTTCTTTGCACTGAGAATGCCTCAAGAATTATTTCTTGAATGTTCACCCCTGATCCCCAACATCATATCACATCATAAGCACCATAGATTCCACTGAGCTCCAGTGTCCTTATTTTTGTCTACTTTTTTGTCTTTGGGTATGTCTAAGAACCCCTTAAATTGAATCTGTGTCTTAGAGCTCTTTTAGCTATGATCTACTCTTATTCCGAAGTCCTGTTGATGAAGGTGAAGGAAGAGGAAGTGTTCTATAGTGTTCTGAATTAAATCTTAGTCTTTTAGCGGGTCTGTGTCTCTGGGCTGTTAAATTCCCATATGTTTTTTACTTTTTCTCGATCTTTCTCTCTTCCTCTCTCTCTTTAGGGAAGACAGGAAGGCCAGACCCTGGATTTAATTACCCTTTCCACAAGTAGATAAGGTTCTATTAAAGTTATTTCTCTTGGGAAGAAGTTCTTTTTCATGCTCTGGACATATTTCAAAATGATAAATGATTACTTTCCCCTACCCCAGCCAGACACATGAAGGGATTTGTCCCTCATCTTCACCATGAGAACCTAGTGAGATTCTTGGAAGTAAAACCCATGAAAGTGTGGAGGTCTCTTTATGACTATAGCCCCCTGGACTTTCTCACTGTCATGCTATTTAGCCCAGACTAAGCCTTCAACAATCTGTCCAAATTATTTAAGCACTCCAATCACTTTATGGCCATACTATTTTCTGCTCTAGGTAAGCTGATCTTACTTGAGATTCTTTATATTAACCTTCTCCAGATTTCAGGGCTTACTCAGGCCCCTGATTCTCTAATAGGTCCAAGAACAATGGCTTATTTTCAGTTTGTCATGGAATAATGACTTCTAAGCTCTTTATACATTGGAGTTGAAAGCAGAACTTCACAGCTTCTCTACCACTGATTGTTTGGATTGCAATGAAGGGAAACCTGTAAGTTCCATACTTTTTCTTCTAAATCCTCCCTACCCTACACCATGCAATTAATGATGAATTTATTTTCAATACTTTACTTCTTAGCATTTTATTAGTCTCTCCCTTGGTAGTAGAGGCAGGAGAGAGTATCCTACAATTGTACATTTCAAAATATGACCAAAACATTTTTGTAAGCAGAAATTACAGTTAAAATATAAATACTAAAGTGTGGTTTGTCATGTTTTGAAATTTAAGAACAGAAATTAAAACATGAGGAATAAAACAAAATTGGGGTTGTCCTTACTTCTCATTTTATTGTTCATCTAAATTTTATGGACTATTTAGCAGATAAATACCCAAGAAGCAATAAGTATTCACAGAAATAGATTAATAAATATTGATTTTTTAAGTAATTCATCTATATAAACTGTTTATTGGTAGCAAATAATAAAGCTAAAGATTGTAGGTTTTTTTATGCTATGGATCATTATGCATATAATAAAATTCTAATTCTTTCTTGCAAGAGAATGGGAATATGCAACTTTTATATCTTCTCAGGGAGGTAATAGTTTAACAACTTATTTTTCTTTTTTTTTTTTAAGATTTTATTTATTTATTTGACAGACAGAGATCACAATAGGCAGAGAGTCAGGCAGAAAGAGAGGAGGAAGCAGGCTCCCCACTGAGCAGAGAGCCCGATGCGGGGCTCGATCCCAGGACCCTGGGATCATGACCTGAGCCAAAGGCAGAGGCTTAACCCACTGAGCCACCCAGGTGCCCCTAACAACTTATTTTTCATTGTCCTTATGAGTAATATATCCATATTCACTTCAGCCTTTGAAATTTTACATCTAACTTTTATACATATAATGCATTCATATGATTCAAAAATCATTAACATAGAGAATAAAATGTCTTGGCATCTTTATCTCTATTCTTTTGGCATCTGTTCCCTATACATTTCACTCTAATTAGTATTAAGTACAAATAAACAAAAAATCCAATATTTGCTCACAGAGTTTCCTAGGTTTTGGCCTAAGCAATTAAAAGGTTGCATTCCTATTAACTGAAATGGGTAAGACTTTAAGTAGTGCAGATTTATGGGAAAAGTTCAGAAATTCCACTTTGGATATTTACAGTTCAAATTCCTACAAGATATCCAAGAAGAAGATTGAGTAGGCACTTAGACACATGTATGGAGATCACAACAGAAACTCAGGTTAGAGACATACTTTTGAGACTTATCATCAGTGATTAGATGGTATTTAAAGTCATGAGACTTGATGAGATCACCGAGAGAGTGTATTTGACAAAGACAACCAAGAATCGAGCAAAAAGCACAAGGACATTAAGCATGAGTGTGTAAGACAAGTTGTAGAGACTGAGATGGGAACAAGTGGTAGGAAGAACATTAGGAGAGCATGATTTCCTGGAAGCCAAGGGAATAAATAATTTAAGGAGAATGGGATGATCACCTGGATCAAATGCTGCTAATAGGTCAGGTGATATGAGAGCCAGAAGATGATTATTTGATTCAGCAACTTTGAAGTCATTAGTAATCCTGACAAGAGACATTTCAGTGGAGAGATGGAGGTAAAAGTCATGTTGGAGTAAGACCAAGAAAGAATGGAAGAAATAGAAATAGAGATATCAAATACAATAATTTTTGTTATGATAATATTTTTATCTTCTAATTTTCTTCAATTCCTCAGTTCTGTTTAGATGATCCACTAGCCTGATTAAAGTGATGAGTGAGCCGATGGTGGCTCTATAATCCCTCATTACCTGGTATCCTCTGTCTCTTTGGAAAAATTTCTGCCCCTACAAGATGTTTCCCATAGCTAGTCTTCTGCCCAGGTGGGCTTTGTCTCCTGGACTGTATCCCTATGTCTCTTATGCAGGGTGTAACCTGCTACATCAGGAGATAGTTCTGTATTTTCCAAGCTCTTAGCATTGCCTCTTTTTGCTTTCAGGGATACGGTACTACTTTCCCCACAAGAGATATTGTTTGTCCTCAATGGTTTATTTTTAGTCATATCTGCTTTATATCTAGAAATTCTTTGGCATGGTTGGCATAATAATTCATTCTTTTACACAGTGTCTAAGACTGATGTATTGTTTCCACTCATTTTAATAATTTTTGGTCATTTTTATTTAATTTGTAGGAGGAAGGCAAAGGGATAATGATCATCTATGTTTATGCCACATTTCTGTAAATTTGGCTCTATAAAGTCATATTTCCATTACTAGATGACTGACCTTGGGTAAGTTACTAAACTTTTATAAAACTCAGTTTCACTATCCATAAAGTGCATGATGACACATAAAGGGTTACTGTGAAAATTTAAGTGCTTGGCACAAGTTAAACTCTCATTAAGTTTCTGCCACTTTGAAAACACACAAGGATATTCAAGATATATGAGCATCACTGTTTGTCTGTTATTGGCAATCCTAAAGGCATCTTTAAACACTGGGAGAAGACAGGTTGATTGAACATACAACGCAAAGAAACAGTTTTTTCCCTATTTCAGGGATGCATTGGGAGGAGGTAGAAAGAGGTGCATTTTATTGCCAAGATTAAAAAAAAAAATAGTTCTGGAAAAATTTGCAGAATTTTTGTTATTAATAGGACACATTACACAATCATGTTTTGAAGATTAAAAACATGATAGCAGAACACCAGGAGGCATACTGCTCTTGGATTCTGTGATTAAAGGAAACATTTTTGTGTAGCCCTAAAATTAATTTAGAGTATTTTCATTGCCTTTAGGCATATGGCAGAATAATATAAGGTCGCAAGCTTTAAAGATAGCAGTCATCACCAAATTCAATTTCTTCATGCTGACTGCAATTTAGTTGTTTTTCCTTGAAGAACTGTTCTAATTCGGGGAATTAATAAGCAAAGCAAAGAATTTAAGCCTTCCTGCCTTACAAGTTATATTGAAGCTCTGCAGTGAATGTAGAATACTAGCAAGATTTTTTTAATTAGAAAATTTTAGAAAAATAGAAATTTATATTGTGCATCTTATTTTTAAATTTTTAAACATTAAACAGTCCCCAAAGTTCTGATTTTTGTTTTAGTCAACATATTTATTCATTTTCTAACATACTTAGGAAAGCAGTTTTGTTTTAATGTCAACAATATTTAACAGTTTTGAAACTGAGAGCATAAATGTTTGTATTGCTGTACTCAGAAGTATCAGCATATCATGGTTATGAGATCCTGATTTTTTCAAAATAATTTCACTTTTAAAGTTTCAAAATATTTACATGTGAAAAAGGGAAAAAGGAAAAGGGGAAAATGGAGATTCATTCTTTAATCTATTTATCTGTTATCTATTAATCTATTTATCATTTATTGAATGGGTATTCTTTGCAAGTGCTAAACTATACAAAAGAACTTACTATCTTATGGAAAAACCAATAAATAAACAGATAATAAAACAATTTAGAGGTGCTTCAATGCTCAGTCAGTTGTCTGCCTTGACTCACCTCATGATCTCAGGATCCTAGGTTGGAGTCCTATATGGGGCTCCCCGCTGAGCAGGGAGCCTGCTTCTCCCTCCCCTACTCCTTCGAATTGTGCTCTCTCTCTGTCAAACAAATAAAATCTTAAAAAAAATTTTTTTTAAATTTGCTGTCACAGAGGAAGTTCTTGGAGATGAGAAGACAGAGACCCAGACAAGGGAAGGAGAATAACTGTGGGTGCATAGAGATGGCTTTCAAGATCCCTGTGCTGTATGTTAGATGTGAAGGATGTGGAAAGGGCATTACAGAAAGGAGTAGCATTTGTAAAAACTCAAGACATGAGGAAACTGGTGTGGTTGGAATTAAAGAGTAAGAGGTGGGGAATGGCAAATTTAAGGCTGTATGAGTAGAACCCTGATCAAGAAAAATGTCTTTCAGACAAAGGCTGTATGATTTTACTCACATGGGGAATTTAAGAAATGAAACAACCAACCAAAGGAACAAAGAGAGAGAGAGAGACAAACCAAGAAACAGAGTCTTAGCTATAGAGAATAAACTGATGGTCACCAGAGGGGAGGTAAGGGGGGAGATGGGTGAAACAGGGGGTGGGGATTAAGGAGAGCACTTCTTATGAACACCAGGTGATGTATGGAATTATTGAATTATCACTATATTTTCCAACTAATATTCATTTAACACTTGATATTAACTATACAGGCATTAAAAACTTTAAAAATAAAGAAAAATGTCTTTAATTGCAAGGAGTCTTGATTGAATCCTTGACAGGTAAAGGTTAACTTGTCAATGTCTGATTACTGAAAGAGCTGCTTCTCTGAGAGATAATGGTCATCCTAGGGCAAAATAGCCTGACAGTGATGCCAGGTCAAAATAAGAACCAGAAGATGTTCATACAATTCAGTAACATAACATCACTAATAACCTTAAAGAGATTTAGAATAGATGCCATGAACCAAGTCAGAGGAGTAGACCAATGAACCTAGAAGAATTCCTAGGTTCTACCTGTAGTTGATAACCATGAAAATAAAAGTTATATAAAGATACACACTGTAGATGGATACATCAAAGTTTTTATAATTTTTTAAGATTTTATTTATTTATTTATTTGAGAGAGAGAGAGCATGATTGGGGGAGGGACAAAGAGAAAGGGAGAAGAAGACTCCCCACTGAGCAGGGAGCCCTACACTACATGGGGCTTGATCTCAGGACTCTTGGATCATGACCTGAGCCAAACATGGAGGCTTAACCAACTGAGCCACCGAGGTGTCCCTCTAAGTTCTTACTATTAAAAACTCTTTCCCAAAGGGGTTTAACTAGGGGTCTCTTTTGATGAATTCTAAACTCATAGGGGGCTCCATCCTCAGAATTTAGTAGCAAGATCAGAAAATGTCACTGTATGATATTGAAAGTAATCATCATCTTTACAAAACATGTATTTATCCATCTTCAAAGGTAAGTCACAGGAAGAAATGATTTGTGGAGGCTCTGTTGGTAACACTGATGTGGTCACAATTACTATCAAGTGAATAATCAGTCTCTCAAAACTTATCAAGTATTTAATATAAATTGGGGAGTAATGAGTTATAACATGTCTAAAAGGTTGGTGACAGAATACTAAGATGGCAGCTCATATATATATAAAGTGTTTGAGGTAAATATATGTTAAGTAGAAGTCTTCTAAGTGGGTGGCTCAGTTGGTTGGGCGGCTGCCTTTGGCTCAGGTCATGATCCCAGGGTCCTGGGGTCGAGTCCCGCATCGGGCTCCTTGCTCTGTGGGGAGCCTGCTTCTCCCGCTGCCTCTGCCTGCCTCTCTGCCTGCCTCTCTGCCTGCTTGTGTGTACTCTCTCTCTCTGGCAAATAAATGAAATCTTTAAAAAAAAAAAAAAAAAAAAAGAAGTCTTCTAAGTAGTATTCATGTATGTTACAGGGTTTACAAAATGGTCAACAGATCCTTGCAAACGTTAAACAAGATGTTCCCACTTCTAAAAATACATATATGTTTGGTATGCTTGTATATAAACATATACATACATGTGAATATATAAAGATATATGTATATAAATACATAGGTTTATTTTTATCTGGAAAAAATTATTAACTTTACTACCATTTAATGCAGAGTTTTACACTGACTTCTTTTTTTTTTTTTTTAAAGATTTTTATTTATTTATTTGACAGAGAGAGATCACAAGTAGGCAGAGAGGCAGGCAGAGAGAGAGGAGGAAGCAGGCTCCCCTGCTGAGCAGAGAGCCGGATGTGGGGCTCGATCCCAGGACCCTGAGATCATGACCTGAGCTGAAGGCAGAGGGTTAACCCACTTA